>NC_140285.1:6747946-6752946 GCF_964030765.1 Micromesistius poutassou | reverse complement strand
GAGAGGGAACTAAAACTGTAGAGGAGCTCATGTGTTTCCCTTCCTCTGTGGCAATAAATAAACCAAACCAAACCACCCTGTGAGACACGTACTCATTGAGCCAGCTAAACTTATATTACATCAAGCTTCAGTTAGTTTTTCCCACCCTCTCATGTCACCCCCGATACGGGGGGATGAGTCGGCAGATTAAGAAAAGGAGGGCTGCTGTCCTTGTCTGTCTTTCCCCGTCTCCGTTTCCCAAACTCCCCTCAGTCAACCAGAGTGGATTAGCCCTTGTGTATCGACTAGCAAGCATGGTAGACCTAGGCATGATGTAGGCGACAGCATAAGTATCATAAGGGCAATGATGTCATGTAGTTTGTATTCTCTCCCTCTCTTTGACTTGGTGCATGCACATGCATGATAACTTGAATGATGTTATATACTTGCCCCGTATGATCTCTCAACAATGCTCTCTGGATGGTTGCAATATAAGTTGTATGGTTCCAAAGTTAGGACAGTCGCTTTGGCTTTCAGGTAAAGATAACGACAGCCAGATTCTGGGGAGGCATTCTTTGATTAGGCAGTCCTTCTTACCTTATATTGCAATGTTAGCAAATACTCCATTACTGCATGACGGGATTGAGAATCCACTCATGCTCAGGCAGTCCCCCCCTGCACAGCATCTCAAAAATCTCAAAATCAGTAAATGTACACCGTCACATCCAAGACACACATTTCACAACTGTTTCTATAGCCCGGCGGCCACTTTGGCCACGCCCTTTGTGATTCTAAACACTACAAACAATCAACTAGTCAGTCGTCTTTCCTTAAACACCCAGCACTGACATAGAGAAGGACGAAACACGCTCTGCCCTCCTCCAAACTGAAAAAAACAACAACAGCAACAAACGACAACCAACCCATCCTCCTCTGTTGTGCACTTCCCTCTGCCGGCCACCGGTGGTTGCTGTGAGATGGTGATCATGTCCTCTCCATGGGTGCTTGATTCTTCCTCTCCCCCTGACAGCCGACTACTGAGGTTGAGGTGAAGAAGAAGCTGTCGGGCTCCCTGATGGTGTCTGTGGACCAGCTTAATACCTCCTTTGGGCGGAAAGAACGGGCAAACAGTGTTATGAGCGTCATCACCAACACACTAGTGGAGGGTACTGCCACCTTAACCTAGCCTATTTAACCTTCTCATCTTTCAAACTGACACTCCTTTCTCATTTGGTTGATTTTTAGATCTGACATGTATATCCTGCTTATCTGCTTTGCATTATCCAACAGTACCAGATACATACAACGCATACAGTCTACTTTTCTTTCTTCCATTTCTTCGACTTACCCTTGTGCATGCCGGTTATGTCTTCATTTTGCCTGGTATGTTTTTTTTCCCTGCTGCTGTCGGGGGGGTTCTCTGTTTGTTCACGTGTGAATCGGTGCGCTGTTCTCTCCAGAACTGGAGGAGTCCCAGAGAAGTTGTCCGCCCTGCTGGTATAAGTTTTCTAACACCTTCCTGATCTGGGAGTGCTCCCCCGCATGGCTGAAGATCAAGGAGATCGTCAACCTCATCGTCATGGACCCCTTTGTGGACCTGGCCATCACCATCTGCATCGTGCTCAACACGCTGTTCATGGCCATGGAGCACTACCCCATGACCCCCCAGTTTGAGGGGGTGCTGTCTGTCGGCAATCTGGTGAGTCAGCGGCGGGATACGAAGAAGAAACAAGATCCAACCTGCTGTCAGCTTTTCAGTGTTTTCAGTGTTTTTTGGTGTTTTTTGGTGTTTCTGTGTGTTTCATCTCCTCCTCTTCCTCCTCCTCTTCCTCCCTGCGCCGCCGCCTGCCGCCGCCCGGGGAAAGTGTGTGGATTAAAAATAGAGTGTGTCTTCTCTCGCAGTAGGTCGACAGCGTCGACTCATCTCCTCGCACCTCCTCCTCCTCCTCTCTCCTCCAGCTGTGAGGGAGAAGGTGTTATTTTTGGGCGCGTAATTGGCGGCTCCTTTGTTTGTCGATAAAAAAGTGTGTCGGTGCCAGACGGCACGCACACACGCCCACGGTAACTCTGCTGTTTCCTGTCCCCTCTTGGTCAGGCTGCCCCTATGGCGCTACCGGCCGGCCGGCTGACTGACCCACGGCCGTTAATACAGTATTTCATAGGTCCCGGCTGGACAGGGACCCTCTAAGGGGATGGTCTAAGGTAAACGGCTCGGATGACTCCGCCCGGCCCGCAACCGCCGTTAGTAAATCAGGGCCGTCCGCATCGACAGAGGCATCAATCTCCTCATGCAGCGCTGATGCTTTCAGCAGGGACCGGCAGAGCAGTGGAGATTAGACCCCCGACAATGAGGAGCAGACGAGAGATTATAGATACAAGCAGACGGATTGTGCACATGCACAGAGCCACTACCCTTCACCTGCCATCCGTGATTCTGTCTGTGTGCACCGTGTGTGTGTGTGTGTATATGTGTGTGTGTGTGTGTTCTGTGCTGCTTTAGAATGAAAAGTCCATACACATACACACACAATATTTATTACAGGTGGAACATTTTCTAGGTCACCTTGAGGCAATATGAGTCATCGTCTGAGCCCCGGTACCCTCCACACATCCCAGACACACCCACTTGAGACAGTCACACCCCGAGCGCACACTCACACCGTCATAAACATGCACGTCACCAGCAAGTCCCCTGGTACCATAGTGTGAGCTCCAGTGATCGTGAATGACCTTCAACGATTCATTAGAGCTGTGACAAGCACCAGGCTTCCCTTACAGAGACAGCTGCGTGTGTGTGCGTGAGTGTGCGTCCTCGCATACATGCACACAGACACAAATAATGCGTCAACGGAAATACGGCATGAATTACAATAATGGTGTAATAATAGACGCACACATCGCAGACATTTGCTTAATGACATTATGGTATGGAATTACGCACGGAAAAAAATTACGTTCACAGTAGATGGGACTGAAAATCATTGTGAGATGAACAAAGAAGCACAAATCTGAGTGTTTGTCTGCTTGGTCTGGCCCCACTACCAGGTGTTCACCGGGATCTTTGCAGTGGAAATGTTTGCCAAGCTGGTGGCCATGGACCCCTACTACTACTTCCAGGAGGGCTGGAACTGTTTCGACGGCTTCATCGTGACCCTGAGTCTGGTGGAGCTGGCCCTGGCTGACGTAGAGGGCCTGTCGGTGCTGCGCTCCTTCCGATTGGTGGGTACATCCGGGAGCAGATAGGCCATTGCTACTGCTACCTATGGTTATGATAAAGTGAATAGGAGAAATAATATGAGAACGATATTATGGTATTAGCATCATTTGCACACCTTTGACACATTTGAAACACCTTTCCAGAAAACACATGTCAGGATGTCAGGATGCATGAGCTTGCATATAGATATAAAATGAAACGCTATGAAGGTATTTAAAATGCACATTGGAACTGTCCCTACTTTTCATTAACATATGTATCATTACGTCTTCAGAAAACCGCTAACCTGAGACTCCTTCAGGTTATCAGGATTCACTACAAATTCGACCCCAAGAATTCCAGCCGTGATCCGAGTACAAATGTTTTTTTTCCCGCTAAAATGACCCATCCTCCCTCCTCCCCTCACACACCCGCCCCTCCTCATTGCTCATACCGCTCCGCAGCTGCGAGTGTTCAAGCTGGCCAAGTCGTGGCCCACCCTCAACATGCTGATCAAGATCATCGGCAACTCGGTGGGCGCCCTGGGGAACCTGACCCTGGTGCTGGCCATCATCGTCTTCATCTTCGCCGTGGTGGGCATGCAGCTGTTCGGCAAGAGCTACAAGGACTGCGTGTGCAAGATCGCCGTGGACTGCAAGCTGCCGCGCTGGCACATGAACGACTTCTTCCACTCCTTCCTCATCGTGTTCCGCGTGCTGTGCGGCGAGTGGATCGAGACCATGTGGGACTGCATGGAGGTGGCGGGCCAGGGCATGTGTCTCATCGTCTTCATGATGGTCATGGTCATCGGGAACCTGGTGGTGAGTGTGCCCCGCTTCCCCCCCCCCCCCCCCCGGGGTTTGGAACTACACAAGCCATTTCATTTCTGGATGGACCTCCCAACATAATGATAATAGAAATAATATGTTTATTTTATATAGCGCCTTTTCTCACACTCAGGGTCGTTACAGATTCATGAGAGCACACACGGAGCAAAAACAGCAGCAAAACAAACAGGACCAAACCAGTGAACATGATTGTATGAGGGGTACAAGCAAGATTACTGTTTGTTTATTTAGGCTTTTGATGTCTGAATAAGACTACTAGCGTTAGTCGTCACCAAACTGAGGTTCTAGTATCAGGTAGTTGGTTGTAGGAATGTTCACAACACCCTTATCTCCAAAATTTCTTATGGTTTAAACAAGTATTTAATAAGGTAATTTCACCCTCACACATACTCCCTAGCCCCGGAGTATCAGTGGCCATTCCTCAGGTTCATCCTCTCTTGTGAGCGCTCCCCTCTCTCACTCCCTCCCCCCCCCCCCCCCCCCGTGTCCCTCTCTCTCCCCCCGCCCAGGTGCTGAACCTCTTCCTTGCCTTGCTGCTGAGCTCGTTCAGCGCCGACAACCTGGCGGCGACGGACGATGACGGCGAGCTCAACAACCTGCAGATCTCGGTGATCCGTATCAAGAAGGGCATCGCCTGGTTCAAGGCCAAGGTGCGCCTGCTCATGGCCAGCCTGCTGAAGAAGCCGCCGCAGACGGACGAGCAGAAGCCCCTGGACGACATGTACGACAAGAAGCTCAACTGCATCGCCAACCACACGGGCGTGGACATCAACCGCGAGCTGGACTACGTCAAGAACGGCAACGGCACCACCAGCGGCATCGGCAGCAGCGTGGGCAAATACATGATCGACGAGGACCACATGTCCTTCATCCACAACCCCAACCTCACCGTGTGCGTGCCCATCGCCGTGGGCGAGTCGGACTTCGAGAACCTCAACACGGAGGACTTCAGCAGCGAGTCGGAGAACGAGAACAGC
>NC_140285.1:6702946-6742946 GCF_964030765.1 Micromesistius poutassou | reverse complement strand
AGGGCACCATCATTCAACCAGCGTTTTCCCTCTTTGTCTGATTGTTTTCCCGCTCATACTCCTTGTTTATTTGTATATTTATGTTTAATTGAATTATTTTTTCTTTTTTCGTGATCTTCATAACAAAATGTTGTTCTGTGATCTATATGGCAACATATGACCACGTGTGTTGCCATATACATCTAAAATATGCAAATGACAAACTATTGTATATGTCATTATTTTGAATAGTTATATAAACTCTTGTTTTGGCTAGAGTAATCAAACCATTTCACTTGACTGATCAATTCTTGTTGTTGAAAACACATGTCATAATGTAAAAAAGTAATCATGACAAAGCTATCGTAAACAACTACCACAGTATTTCTAACTATGATGTGAGAACTACCGTCCTTCATTCATTCCTTTCTTTTTGTCATTCAGATTACCGCATTGTTTTGGTTTGTGTTCTTTTTGTTGTTGTTTACTTTAATCTTTGATTTAGTTCTGTTTCTGTTTGGGTGTTTGTGGCGCCGCCGTCATGGGATCACAGCCCCAGATGTCATTGACCTTGCAGAGCTCTGTGAGCCGGACCATGAGGCCACTGAGGCCCCTACCACACTGTTGGCCCAGAGGGGGGTCCAGAGGGGGGCCCCGGGGGCCAGGCTCCCCCAATGGGTGGGCAATCTCCAAAGGGTCAGGCTAAAGGTGACAATTACCTTCACCCCTCACCCCACCCCATACCCCAAATACTGTGGCTGAAGGCAAAATCCTTATTTTACTGTCTCCCTGTCGTGCTGGTCAACCACCTTGCCCTCCATCCTCCAAGTGTTATACAGAGAGAAACATCTCTATCTAACGCACAGGAGTTCATGGATAGCTTACAACAAGACCGAGTCAACCGTCAAATCCATGTACATATACTTTTTATAAAGCCGGTCCCACACGAGGTTCGAAACGTTTGACTCCACAATTGGACCATTGAAAATAAGGCTTTTGTTGTCGTTGCTGACACTGTGATGCTGGTCAAAATGAAGATTTTGCCTGTTTCTCCCTCTGTGACTATGGTAAGCTTTGAATGTTGTGTATCCATTGCGGTGAGACCAGTAAGTGTCAGTGGCTGGTTACAAGTGCTTTTACATGTGTTTTACTGTTTTAATTATTCCTTATACTGAGGACCCGATGCTCCCCCTTCCACAGTACAGACAGGTTCACAGGTATAGTGAAAATATGGAACAAGAACGATTTAATCTAGATGCAAGGTGGTGATTCATTAACTGTGGATGGTGAGTCATCTTCACTCCAATCTGGGCCATTTCAGCTGCATCTTTAATGAGTAGAGCCAAGCCAAGGGAGCAGAAAAGAGCAGAAAACAAAACAAAGTGCAATACATGCCAGGTGATGTCAATGACCAGTGATCTCATTAACCTAGTTTAACATCATTGTTAGCTTGTTAGCATAGCCACTCCTCAATATTAGCATGCTAAATTCGCTTATGTTTGTCGCTGCTAACCTTTTCATGATTCAAACCCCAAAAGGATTATATGGATAATACGTTTAACTTGTTTTTCTAACACACAATTTGGGATTATTTAGCACCTTTTGAGATCAGACCAGGTTGTAGTCCACAGTACTATAATTTTAGAGTCAAACTTTAGTCGGAGGAGCCATCCAAAAGCTAGCTTGGCAAACCTTGTCATTTCTACAACCCTGTTGTTCGAATCAGAGCTGAAACAGGGCTTTACTTACACTTTAACGCTCCATTCTTACGGCCGACTCTAAATGGATAGCAGGCCACAATCCAGCCTCTCCATCCATCTCCGTGGTGGCTAACAGCCGTCTCCTGCTTATCTGACATGGCTCCATTACCGCCAGTGAGTCAGAGACAGACCTTGACTGGGTGAGTCACTCCCATGGTGAGCCATGGTGGGGGACGCTGAGTGCCGCCGATCGATCACACCCCAGCCCTCTTACTTTGAACCTCTTTGTCAACTGTGAAGCAGTAATAATGTAACTCACAGCTAGAAAGTCCCACAATATACAAAAACAAACTAGGCCCAGTGCTCTTCCTAATTTGAACATTGTTGTTTACCAGCCTTGGCCGGCATAAAACACTCCTCATACTCATGGCTGTCGTAAGTGCTGGGGGTGGCACCGGTTCCTTCAAAATGGAGTGCTCTTGTTACTGTTTACTGTGTGTGTACTGTACAACTGTGTGTGACCTGTCCTTGACTTCAGTGCTATTCCATCCTTCCACTGGAGTTGTGTCCTTATAAGTTGTTGGTTTATCCTATCCTCCCCCCCTGTTTATGAATACCTTTAAATGATTTTGTTTTGTTACCGTGGCCTCCTCCGCTTGATTCCGACTGCTGTGTGATTTTATAATGTGTCAAACAAACATGAAAAACAAAAAGGTCAAATGAAGCATGTGTTCATGTTTACCTGTATTCTTTCTCTTAGGTTCCATTAGTTTGTCTGTCTTAAATTGTTTGGGATTTAATGCCTCAAGCCGAGGGCCACACGGAGAGACAGAGTTTGAGGGGCAAGGGTAAGGCTCTCAAGTCTGTTGGGTTTTTATCAACTTCTCCAGGGTAACATCTCTCCTCCAACCCCTCCCACAACTCCTCCTCCTCCCAAGCTCCGCCAGTCCCCTTGGTCTGTTTTATGTACTAAAATACAAGTAGCAAACTTCTCTGATTCCTAATTTATCATCTGTTTGTGTTTTATCTCTCTATCTATCTATCCCTTGTTCTCTTTCTCTCTCTCTTTCTCTCCCTCTCAACCACCAAGTTTCTTTGCAGGTATCAAAGGACTTTTCACGTCTCGTCTGTCACTAATTAACAGACAAACACCCCCCATCTCCGACTGCTAACACAAACAAGAAAATCCCTGACGCACCTAAAACCTATACTAAACACTGACCTTTTTCCTCAATGTATATCCATGTATAAATGCAATATTATACATGGGTATGCATAGATATGTGTGTGTGTGTGTGTGTGTGTGTGTGTGTGTGTGTGTGTGTGTAGGCCTACGTGTGTGCTTGTGTATGGGCAGCCAGTCACTGCCCATGCCAGGGGGCCCACCGTCTCTTCCCTAGTGAATAATATTCTCTTATCCTCTAACGGCTTGGAACCTCTTTTGCTTCTCTCTGTTTTTGTATAGGTGTCTATAGTCAGCCTTGTAGCTAATGCGCTGGGCTACTCCGATCTAGGGCCCATTAAATCACTCAGGACACTAAGGGCCTTGAGACCCCTCAGAGCCTTGTCACGTTTTGAAGGGATGAGGGTAAGATCCAAACCTAAGCAGCTGAACCTTCCGCATGCCCATCCTACAGTTTAAAGCATGCTAGAACTGATCTATGTAGAAAACCAAGCAGAACCAAATACAAAGTCGCCCACATCATTGTTGGGGTGGGGGCGGGGATTTGGAAGAGAAAAGAAACAAGAACGGAAAATTCCAGAGACAGGAAGTCATCTTTTCATACCAGATCATGTGCCCATGCCTCTCGACATTTGTAAAAGAGAACAAAAAAACGTCATGATGCAGCTGTGATATTGAATAATGCCATTTTTGTCGCCAGCCACTCTTATCAATTGAGAAATGAGAAAAAATAATTGACAGATAATCAACCCATGATACACAAAGCTGCCTCATCACATAATAAGAGTCAACATTTGTTTTCTATATAAAGTTTTATTTTAGTTTAATTGGCATAAGTTAGTTACTGCAACATGGTTTTATGCTAAGAAAGTCAGACTCGCATGTCATGGAGCATTTAAACAAGTTCCGGTCAGTTCTGTACAGCTGCTTTTAAATGAGAGCCCCACCTCCCCCTCCACATGCCCCCTGCTCCCCCATCTCTCTCCCTCCTCACACCATCTTCCAATGCCTCTAGCACAGAGAACAACCAGCAGGTACCACGGAACCACAGTGCACAACACCGCTCACCAGTCCCACCAAAACTCTGCAGAATCAACATCTAGCATGTATCCACGGCAGCGACTGTCAGGTTGATGATTGATCCTCAGTGTGACTGGTGACGTGGAGCGATTGTGTCTGGTTGTTCTCACCTGTAGTCTCTCTCTCTCTCTCTCTCTCGCTCTCTCTCCTCCCATCTCATATTGTTTAACCCCACCCATCCACCCACCCATCCATCCACACCACACACACCTCCAACCCTCCAACACTTTCCCTCATACCCTCTCTCTCTCTCTCTCTCTCTCTCTCTCTCTCTCTCTCTCTCTCTCTCTCTCTCTCTCTCTCTCTCTCTCTTCTCCCCCCAATGCCTCCACTACTCAATCCATCCTGACTCTGCCGAGCGAGAGAGTGTCTAGGGTGTATCTGCTTCTGACAGAAACCACACAATACATATTGCTGTGGGTCTGGTTTGGGAGGAACTTATTTGCTAAGCTTCTGCTAAAGGACCAGTGTTTGGGCCTGTGACACCCCGACTGAGCGACTGACTCGGGGTCGTATTCATAAGAGCAGGTTGTTTGGTGTAATTCCAGAGTTGAACAAACTGAACTCATTATTTGAGCATCGAGAACACTGTCCAAGCAGACGGGCACAGCGCTATAAAAACGATGTACTGTTCTTGGCTCAAAAGCAGAAGCTTAGGAAATATAATAGGCTGCCATTTCACACAGTAGGCTGGCCTTCCTGGTCTCATGTCATAACACCCTGCGGCGCGCACAGCCAGTCCCGGCTCCCTGCTGCCTTCCACTCCCACGGGAAGCTGGGAGGCAACAATGGGCTGGTGGGGCTCTGCTGTCCTGACCCCACGGTGGCTCATATGTTAGCTAGTGCCGCGGCATTTAGGGAAGCACCAATGTTGTGTTTCCTTTTGTAAAATGACGTCCCAAAAATGACCAGCATGTGAAGAATGTTGAGTCAAACGCTGTAACATCCTTTAGATTCAGTGGTTCACTGTCTATTTAAAACCCCATTCAGAGTTAAATCTGACTAATATTCACGGCTAAAAAGGCAATAAAATTGACATACTTACATTGCCGATATGATCAAGGATCATTCTGACACAAACCCCATCTTGCGGCAGTGGATAGCGTTTACCTTCAGCCTTTATCGTTACGTTAAACACATCTGAAATGATGCCGTGATTACGAAGCATAAGAAGTACTTGACTGGTCAAAAAAACAAAGTCATCTTTGGGGATGTCCGTTATTGTACATCTAATGGTATGGCATGTGGTATAGCAGGTGAAGGTGGCCCAGTAATTCAAGTTTCAAGAAATTTGAATCTTGTCGTACCATTTTAGTAACAGCAATGTTCATCGATTTAACTAGCCATTCGGTTTGAACCGATGATGAAAGATAATGGAACAAAACATAAATAAATAATTAAGGAAATGCTTGAATAGAGTGAGGAAATGTAATAACGTTTCTACTTGCGTTGTATGGCATGATTATACACTGAGGCCCATGTAACTCAATGACAGTGATAGGGGATAACTAGCTGGTAATTTTATGCTCAGTTCTGCTTCCTTTTAATGTACCTTTCAGGAAATGGTCTGTACAACAGACGTTCATCCGTTAAATATTTGAGATATTTCCAATGCTCTGTTGTCTTTTCAACGTTACACAAATACACAAGAACTTAAAGACCGTAATACTGGGCAACATTGTCTTGTCGAATTTTAATCAATTCCAACACTTATATAAGCCGCACAGATGTGCCATTGATGGCGTATCAAACTCAACCATTAGCTATTTATATACTTCTCTCCTCTGATTTCCCTATCTACCTATTTACAAGCAGTTATTGGGGTTGCACAATGCAATGATGCACGCATGTAATATCTGATTGCCGATGCCTATTAAGCACTTGTTAAAGCCATCTTCCCTCTTTTCTACGAATGCAAATCCAAATTTGAATGCATCCTTTAGATAAGAAACCTATTGTCTTACAGCAATCAGCAAGTCATTCTCTCAGCCTTCACTGATTAAATATCCTGCACAGTACAGCACAGAATAACACAACAGTTAACTACCATTAAGTATATTCTGCTGCACCATTTGAAAAAAAAAGTTTAGTTTTGTAGTAGTTTCCCATAGTCAGAATCCAAAGTCTTACTTTCCGGACAATTTCATCCTAGCTATAACCCCTGCCCCACCCTGATTACAGTTCCTTTTAATATCCCTGACACAGCAGTCCCTATGTTCTAATGCCTACATGCCATGCTCACTACAGCGTTTCCGTTAGGATGAGCTACTCCTTGAGAGCCTTGCTGTGTACGAGCTGAGAGAATCCTGTGCAGAGCACCCTCCGGACCATTGTTTGTAGTGTGCATGAAAAGAGGAGGGAAAATGGCTCCACAAGGTAGTCTGCAGCAGCAGAACAGACATGCATGCTCAGCTGCCTGGCCTGTGAGCTGCTGGCCCAGCCTTCATTACCCCGGTGCTGAGCGGTCCCACCAGAGCTGACCAGCACCGGGATAGCTAAGGTCTAGGGGGCTGGATCATCATAGCCGTGTGGGGTGATGTATCCGGATGTAGTCTGTTGTTTTGATTTGGTTTTATTTTGGGGGTGATTGTATTGGGATTAGTGTAATCGTTAATTTATCGGCTAGAGGGGCCGGGTAAATGGACACTGCATACTGCTATGGATATACTTAAACAAACAACAGTTAAACAAGGCCCTTTAAATGTTAATGTAAATAAAGTGTGTGTGTGTGTGTGTGTGAGAGTATGTCGAAAAGAGTGTGAAAGAAAACCCCGGCTCATCCGCATACACCCTGTGTGCGTGTGCCTGCGTGTCTGAGTGTGTGTGTGTACGTGAGCATGTATGCTAATGCGTGAGTATTCCCGTGGCCATCCAGCCACATGCTTAATCAGATCAAAGAGCGTCTTAGAGTCACATCAGTGCTGCTCTAATTAGAACGGGACCGATGAAGATCTTCTCTCTTCTCAGCCTCCATGCCCGGCTATGTACACGGCGTACTGGTGCAGAGCAGAGTCTACCAGCTCAATACGGCCTCACAGAGTCTCAATCGACTTATGAAGTGTCAGACCCTAGACTAACACAGCAGCGCTCAGCGGGATACCCTAGCAGTATGCAGTGGTGCTTTTGTTTAGAGTAGGGGTGTTGGGTTGGTGATGTCCCAGTTGGGTGTTCATGCTCTCATACACTGTCTGTCTCATTCTCCCCCCCTGGTCTGGTCTAGGTGGTAGTCAACGCGCTGGTGGGAGCCATCCCCTCCATTATGAATGTGTTGCTGGTGTGCCTCATCTTTTGGCTGATTTTCAGTATCATGGGGGTCAACCTCTTCGCCGGGAAGTATTACTACTGCTTCAACCAGACGTCCGAGGAGATGTTCTCCAGCAAAGTGGTCAACAACAAGACTGAGTGCTTCGCCCTCATCAATGACAACTACACAGAGGTCAGGTGGAAGAATGTCAAGATCAACTTTGACAATGTGGGCGCAGGCTACCTGGCCCTGCTGCAAGTGGTGAGTATCCTCTCTCTCGCTCTCACTCTCGCTCTCACTCTCTCTCTCTTTTCTGTTTCTTTTCACTTTCTCTTTCTTCTCTGTCTACTTCAGATTCTTCCTACATCCCATTTTTCAGGCCAGGCCATTTTGTTGTTTTGCTTGTTTTTGTTTTCTGTGCTTCACTAATGTTGAACTTTTCCTATTGGTTTGGATTTAGAAGATTGTATTGCTGTGTTTTTCTGTGTATGTGATACATATTTCTGCTTTGTCTGCACTATTTGTCTACATCTCCTTTTATCCATTCACAAGCTTCAATACAGGATGCATACCGGTATTTTTTGGTTTGAGTTAAATTATTTTCTTTTAAACCATTTTGCTTTTCTATTTTTCATGAATTGTGATATTGTTTGGTATTTTTGGACTTGTGTGCATGCATCTACTAATGCAAATTTCTGTTTTTTAAGGCCACATTCAAAGGATGGATGGACATTATGTACGCAGCGGTGGATTCAAGACAGGTATGCGCCTTTTTGTCGTGGAGTCGTGAAACCGCGTTGATTTATTAAGTTTGAAGTGTTGTTATTCTATCCAAGTCTTTAGATGAACAGTATCCATCACAACGCTTCTCTTTCAGGTGGAAAGCCAGCCCATCTATGAAGACAACATCTACATGTACATCTACTTTGTCATCTTCATCATCTTCGGCTCCTTCTTCACCCTCAATCTCTTCATTGGTGTGATCATTGACAACTTCAATCAACAGAAGAAAAAGATAAGCTACTTTCTGACCCATTCTCAGTTTAGTTAGAGCTATTTATCAGATTGTAACCAAGTTTGTTTGTGTGACCCTTTACTTTGGAGGTCAGGATATCTTCATGACAGAGGAACAGAAGAAGTACTACAACGCTATGAAAAAGCTGGGATCGAAAAAGCCACAAAAACCCATTCCTCGACCGCAGGTACATTATCCCTTGAGTCGGTTATTGATTTAGCCACTCCTTGCTTTTAGTGGTAGCAATGCTCTACAACAAGGTACTCATGGACCATTAAAAAGGCTTGTTCACATTGGTCAAACTGACCAGCACAAGCCCTTCGGTGGATCGTAACATGCAGACTTGTGTCTTGTGTTTCCCCCCTCTCAGAACAAGATCCAGGGCATGGTGTTTGACTTTGTGACACAGCAGGTGTTCGACATCTCCATCATGATCCTCATCTGCCTTAACATGGTCACCATGATGGTGGAGACGGACGACCAATCGGACGAAACAGAGTTAGTCCTGTACTGGGTCAACTTTATCTTCATCGTGGTCTTCACCACAGAGTTTGTGCTGAAGCTCTTTGCCCTGCGCCATTACTACTTCACCAATGGCTGGAACATCTTCGACGTAGTGGTGGTCATCCTGTCTATTGTTGGTAAGTATTGACGGGGAAGGAGGCAGTGGCTCTGAGCCTTCTGAAACGTGGACATGAACATGAGACACTTTAAATGTGTAAGAGATTTACTTGGAGTGCTTTTTACCCCTTTCTCATCCATCCCTCTCTGCCTCCCTTAGGTATGTTCCTGGCGGAGATCATTGAGAAGTACTTTGTATCGCCAACTCTGTTCAGGGTCATCAGGTTGGCTCGAATCGGCCGCATCCTCCGTCTAATCAAAGGAGCCAAGGGAATTCGAACTTTACTTTTCGCCCTGATGATGTCATTGCCCGCCCTGTTCAACATCGGCCTCCTGCTCTTCCTGGTCATGTTCATCTTCTCCATCTTTGGCATGTCTAACTTTGGCTACGTGAAACACGGGGCCGGCATAGACGACCTATACAACTTTGAGACGTTCGGCAACAGCATGATCTGCCTGTTCATGATCACCACCTCGGCGGGTTGGGACGGCCTGCTGCTGCCCATCCTCAACTACCCCCCGGACTGCGACCCCACCCTAGAGAACCCGGGCACCACAGTGAAGGGCGACTGCGGCAACCCCTCAGTGGGCATCTTCTTCTTTGTCATGTACATCATCATCTCCTTCCTGATCGTGGTCAACATGTACATCGCCATCATCCTGGAGAACTTCAGCGTGGCCACGGAGGAGAGTGCCGACCCACTCAGCGAGGACGACTTCGAGACCTTCTACGAGATCTGGGAGAAGTTCGACCCCACCGCCTCGCAGTTCATCACCTTTGCCAAGCTGGGGGACTTTGCGGACGCTCTTGAGCACCCGCTGCGCGTGCCGAAGCCCAACACCATCGAGCTGATCGCCATGGACCTGCCCATGGTGAGCGGCGACCGCATCCACTGCCTGGACATCCTGTTCGCCTTCACCAAGCGTGTGCTCGGGGACAGTGGGGAGCTGGACATGCTGCGGCAGCAGATGGAGGAGCGCTTTGTGGCAGCCAACCCGTCCAAGGTGTCCTATGAGCCAATCACCACCACCATGCGGCGGAGGCAGGAGGACGTGTCGGCCAGGATCATCCAGAACGCCTTCCGCGTGCACCTCATCCGGCGGGGCATCATCTTCAAGAGATTCCCCTTCGCCATCAACAGGCTGGAGAATGGAGGGAACAACCAGGAGAAGAAGGAGAGCACCCCCTCCACGGCCTCGCTGCCATCCTACGACAGCGTGACCAAACCCGACAAGGAGAAGCAGGAGGAGAACGAGGACAAGGCGGGGCGGAAGGAGAAGAACAAAAACCAAAAAGACGAGCGGGAATCCAAGTGTTAGGGTTCACTGGCTGCCCTGAATCCTAAAAACAGAGGAACAGATGAAATTCTGAGCCCAAACCCCATGAAGATTGAAAAAAGAATTAATTTGCAATTAAAGATCAATAAATGAAAAAAAAACACACAAAAAATGTTTACAGACTTGCAGACACTGACGCAAATTCCCACGTCAGTGGCAAACGAACCAAACCCAATCCGTTTACCATGGAACTCTGCTGTATAGGGACCATGAAATGAGGAACAAACGCAACAGATAAGGACTTTAAGTGTGCCAGCCAATGGCACACTCTCAAACACTCAAACACTCAAACACACAAACGCACACAGACACACACACACTTCTTTGGGGACCAACTACCAAGGGACAGAAATCTCTGCTACATCCCTGCCACCACCACGTGTGGAGTCCCACTCCCCTTCCCCCCAGCAGCTAAGATCTGCCATTATGGAATCTGTTCCGGAAGATTCCATAAGAACTGTGTTAACAGTCTGCGTTCCTTTCACTAAGTTTACGTCCTTGTCAATGAAGAGTGAAAAAGAAAATGGTGGAAGAAAGTGATACCGAAAGGAACCACAGGGGAAAGTAGTGGGAGAGCCAGAGCAAGTTAACCAACCATCACCTTTTTGGTTTGTTTGTGCTGAGGCTCCTGGCATCTTTACATTATTTCAGCAGCAAAAAAAAAAAATTTCATTCAGCCCATGTCACAAGTCTTTCCATCCCCTCTTTGTTATACTGACATTGAAGAAGACATTTTCTACATGGGCTTTCACACTGAGCGGGTAGGGGGGTCATCGACGATTTTTGACTTTGGCTTGAAGAGGATTTGTTGGAACAGAGTAGCAGATAACTAGTTATTGTACTCGTTCAATGCCTCAAAATGACTTGCATGAAGGCATGTTTTGATCAGGAATCATGCATGAGTAATCATAGTCCGCAAGACACTTAATATTCCCAGACTACTGCCGTGGCTTTGCGGATACGTTTGAGACGGACACTGACTGGGAAGTAGCAATGGCCGATAGTGATGATGGATTATATGAAGTTTATATAAGAACATAAGTATATAGAGATAGAATATTGGGAGGTGAGAGAGAAAGAGGTTTGAGGTGTGATCAGGATGGCTAACAGACGTAAGGAAGCACGAATACAAAGTTGTTACATTTCTTTTTTTGCTGCTCTTTATTTCTGACATTAAATGCGTTTAGAAAGCATTAGGGGCTGCATATCTTCACTTCACTTTGTACAGAGTTTTGGGTGGCGATCTAAGCTGATCCATACTAAATCCAGGTTTTACTTAACTTTACTTTACTTCTCTGCATTCAAAAGTCATTTGCTTGACTTGTTACTATGGCAATAAGCTGGTGATGTCAAAGGCAATGCCTCATGCCAACCCATGTTTGGCATTAGTGAGGGTATGCTGTGTCTGTGTTGATTAGTGTGGTAACCCTCTGATGGTTTCTAGACAGGAAAAGGATTATGTTAGAGAAGCGAGGGGTTTGTGTGTGTGTGTGTCTGTGTGTGTGTGTGTGTGTGTGTGTGTGTGTGTGTGTGTGTGTGTGTGTGTGTGTGTGTGAGTGCAGACACACATGGGGGTTGAGGGGGTTATTAAAAAAAAGAATCTCTAGGTAGATACAGAAAGCATATGTTACTAAACTCTTTCTTGAAACTTCCTGTTTTTGGTGTCAGTTCACTGTTTGGCTTTGAGTCACATGTTAACAAGACACTGAGTAAGAAATTAAATAGTTTGATGGTGTCCCTTCTCTGACGTTTGGATTACTTAGCAGAGAGAGAGAGAGATCCCAAGGAAAGCCCTTGTTATGATTGGATGGTTTGGTAGACAGATGAGTGAAGGGACGGCGTGTTTTGTCACCACTAGAGCAGAGAAAACCCTGATTGATATGTGCGGTATCACTTTGAGGTAAACAGAGCATCAATATTTCAGCACCAAGGGTCGATAAGGAGGATGGAGAGCCCCGCGGCCCCAGTGTTCCAGACTGCCAAGTGAACAGAGAGCAAGGAGGACAGGCTCAGGGGCCCGAGTCAGGAAGCGGCTCGGCCTGAGTAAGTGCTGAAAGTCCCATGTGTGTCAGTGTATCATTGTGCTATTGTGGGACCTCTTTAACACTGTGTGTGGTGTTGGACCCAGGCTCGCACCATTTTATTTTCTTCTCCTTTACTTTGGTTTATTTTTTTTTAACTCCATGCACTCGCTGACTTTCTCAACCGTCATCGCTCACTTCTGTTTCGAATCTGCACTCAACGTCAGGTGAGGAGAACTCCAGGGGTCAACGGCAGCAGTGCTCAATGTTGACGCAGCTATCGTCAAAAGTACCACTCGCGACTCTTTTTCATATAAAGGAAAAAAAACACAGAAAAACACAAAGCCGAGTGGTGTCCAGTCATAGGTGATACTCAACTGCCTCCTTATAAGGTGTATACCTAGCCAACGTTTTGTCTTTTTTTGACTCTTTTTGGTTTGGGTGGGTTTTTTTCTACACAGGAGTGATGGTCCTATTACAAACGGCTGAACTGGACATAAAAGTCCTAGACAGCCAAAGTCGCACCATTGACTGCCCTTTGGTGTGTTTAACACTGCCTGTACCAGAACCCCCTGTCTGTGATAGTAATAACGATAATGATTATGATTATACTGTCTAAGGTTCGTTTACAATAGGAGCTCTCCAAAATCAGTTTGGCTGACACACCCTGAAACCAAATACATTCCCGATGAGAGAAACAGGAGGAGCAAAATATCTCCACTATCTTAACTCACGTTCATCTTGGATGTATTGTTTTAGAGTGATACCTTCATACATACACACAGAAAAAATAAATTTTAAAAAACATACAAAAAAATAACTATATGTACAGTGCAGGCTATGATGTAAATGGCACAATCGCTGAAAAGAATGAACTTTTTGAGAGAAAACTATAAATACTGTACTATATTCTTTTATTTTATCGGCATGCTTTGTTGTGTTTTTTGTAAATATGGAATTTTAAAAAGCTACTACTAATAATCAAAAAAATGAATAACAACAATAATATAGAATGGCTTCCAACTATGCCCTTTGTCACATTTGTTACCTTTTGGATTTTTTGAGACACTTTTCACTTTGTTGACGGAAATTGAATGAAATATAGATATTATATAAAACAAAAAGATATATACATGTATACATATATGTCTATATGTATATACTTTCAACAGAAGAACACTGTCACATTTTAATTTGTGTGCAACACGTTCAGTGGCTGTCTAACACCGGTTGGTTCGGCAACCCTTCTCTGTCGGAGAACTGCTCCTGTGCGATGTCCCTGGAGCTGCCTGCTATGGATTGTAGCCCGATCGTGACTGAAAAAGGATATTGTTACCAGCACATTTCTCACTTACTGTCATCTCTCTCTCTCTCTCTCTCTCTCTCACCTGCACCGAATATATACACACGCACCCACACACACAGCACCAGTCTAGGATACGAGACTATACCCTTCTCTTTTCCTTCCCTTACAACCTTTCCTAAGCTTATCACTACCAGGAGGAGGTCAGTTGGTGTTGCTGACGCATCGGAATTACACGGCCCCTAGCCTGGGGGCCAATCGTGTACACTGCCATACAGTAACACACACACACACACACACACACAGTTCATGATGCATATGTAACAAACTTCTTGCTTCTCTTTCACGCTGTTCTTTTTATTTGTTTTACTTTTTTTTGTGTTGTATTCACTCAATGGCATGTGCCTTTTTCTGCTTTTTCTGCAAAATTTGAATGATGATGCCACGTTTCTGAAGAAGAAAATAAAGACTGTTTCCAAACTGGAAGGTGTGTGGGGGCGCGGAGGGGGTCAGTGGCAGTTGACAGGTTGCAAGCTGGAGAAGAACATTCCACGAGGAGTCAGAAATGTATGTAAGGATCAGCGAGCTTCACTCCACTTCATCATGACGTTCAACAGTGTTTGTCGTGAACAAAAGAAAAAACAACCGAATCAAAACAAGATGTACTGTTCTTTGTGCTATGCGTGTCACCCACTTCGCTTGTGAAAAAGCAGCTTGCCTTCTATATTTATGTTCTTTACATCTGAAATTTTATTTTTGTATTCATACATGATTATAGGATTCATTTTTTTCTTTTCGTTTTATTTTAGCATGGTTTATTATGTGCTTTTTTTTCTTCATTTTTTAAATTTTGCTGAAGATTTTCGAGAAAAAGTGCTTTCAATCTATTGTTATCATTTGACACCGAGATAAAAGAGGATATACAGTACAATATGATGGTGTGTTGCACAACCACTTGGACTCTTAGTAAGAACTTATGAAAGATTGTCTTCATTTGAGCACGAACCTTTTTATTACCAATAAAGCAGCCTTCCAGTTACAACCCCTGTGTGCTGGTGAGTTCTTAACACAATCTCCAAAAATTAAAAAAAAAATGCATCAAAATGTTCCTTTTCCCAAGATGTTCATACTGAAAATGGTCTGATCCCCTCTGGCATTGGTCTTATCCAGTAGTATGGCTGTGTGTACAAACTAAAGATGACACATGAAAGAGTGGTGGGTAACCATTTTGTAATACTACTGTTTGTACTTCGATTTGAGTGGATTATGGTCCATTTGACATGGCTGAGTGGTGCTGCGGTAAACAACGTGCTGCTTCAGGGAAGCCTTTCAAACGTAATGGACCTATTGAATTTGTTAAAAGGCCCCATGTTAGCATTGACGACCCCTCACCCGCTGTGCATCTGTACACTGAAGCGTTTTCATTTTTCTGTAGTCCCTGCAAAGGTATAGCCCGAGGTTGTAATACCCCCCCCCCCATCCTCCCCAGCCCATGTCTGAATAGACTGTGGTTGGATTTTTTGTGAGGGGGAGGAGGTATTGAGTGCAACCCCCCTACCACCACCACCACCAACCCCTGACCCCACCCACTCAGTTGCTCTGAGATGGATGGGGGGGGGGGGGGTGGTTGTGGATGGTGTTAGACCCTTTTTTCCTTGAGACTCTGGAGCTGCTGGAAAATGTCTTATATAGCACGATCCACTCAAATGTGTCGTAAATAGATCATAGTAGGCCTGGGCAATAAAACAATAAATTATCGTATCGTGACAGACTTTTGATCAATATCAATATAAAACATGTTCAATATATATCGATAAGAGACTGGACCACCGAATCTAGCAGCTGGGTTTGTTACACTAACACGGTTCCATACTTATTTTCAATATTTGAGTGTTTTTCATTGTTGTATCTACATTTGAGTATTTATTAATGAAGAACAGTGGAAGGACATATTAAGTGTTAAACAGACGTGTTTAAATCCAGCATGGTAATTACTAGCCTTTTTAGGTAATTCAAATTATCAATAGTTATCGATATCAATATCATCAAGTTATATCGTCATATGTCTTTCAGCCATATCGCCCAGGCCTAGATCATAGCATATTTTGGTATACAGCCCCTCCCTTTCTTCAGCCCTCCCCCTCCCTTACCATTTAATTTCACCATAATGAAATATTCACTGTCTCTCGCTCTCTGTCTCTCTCTCTCTCTCTCGTCACATGACAGATCACCTCGCTGCATATTCCCTCTCTCCCCGGATTGAAACACGGACACCTCTTTCTATTTCCTGCACGGGATTAGTTTTCATCCAAATTCACCTTTGAATTGTGCTTCCGCGTTGAGCATACACTGATGTTTATCGTCAGTCAACAGTTATTTCACTCGATTCCCACCGACCGAGATGCCTTTGAAGAGGTGTAGGGTGGTGGAGAGGATGAACGAACGACGGAATGGAGGGGGAGGGAAGGAGGGAGAGAGAGAGAGAGAGAGAGAGAGAGAGAGAGAGAGAGAGAGAGAGAGAGAGAGAGAGAGAGAGAGAGAGAGAGGGAGAGAGGGGGGGGGGGGGGGGGGGGGTGGTAGTGCACTGCAGTGCAGATAAATGAATGCAGCAGTCGAGGCTGAGTCAGCAGCACACTCCCGGTTTGTCTCCCAGTAGGCCTACCTATCAGTCCGCGCCCATCCACGGAATTGGCGGCTGCCCGGCGCCCCCCCCCCCACCCGCGAGACACACACACACACACACACACACACACACACACACACACACACACACACACACACACACACACACACACACACACACACACACACGCACACACACACACACACACACACAAAAAAAACGTACACGGACGCACACAGACGCGGGGGCTTTACCGCAACAGCCAGATTCCCGAGTGATCGATTGGAATCCAAACGTGACCCTTTATCCGAGCAAACAATGACTTGCAGAGGCGAAGTCCTGTGGCAGCCAGAAACACGGCCTCTTTATGCCTAGTTGGTACTGATTACAGCAGCGGGGACAGATTTAGCGACGGACAAAAGCCAAACCATCTTTACGTGCAGAGGAGCATTGCATTTCTCGACCTAAATCGGAGACAGCCACACCTACAATACCCCCCCCCCCCCCATCCTCTCACACTCACTCAAAACCTCCCCTCTCCCTCGGGATTTATTTTTGCAATATGTTTTAATAAGTCAGCTAAGACATCTAACAAACTATAAATATTCATCGTTGAAAAACAATCAAAAGGAAAACGACATATGGGGGAGGACCAAAAGCTGTCGAGTAAATGAGTTCGTACTAGCCTAATGTCGTGTATTAAAGTCCTAATACATAATATTATAAAATAAATATTGGTTTCTCCCATTTACTAAAATCGTAGCCTACATCGTGTTTCGTCCCTCCACTGAATTCGTTTCTGCAGTCCTGCCGGCAAACGTCAGACACACCGAGTCTTTGCAAGCGGTAAAAATGGTGTTTCACGACGATCCTAAACCTTTCAATAACTCTCAGCGGCTGGGATTAGAGGGATGCTTAAACATTGCACCTGTTCCCTCCCTTTCTCCCGATCTCCTCCCCCCTCTCCTCCCTACTCCTCCCCTCCTTCCCTGGTCATCCCCCCTCCCCCAGAAAGCCAGACTGTACCGGGAGGACACAAACAGGGACCCCTTCATCCCTTAAATGTCCAGGAGCCAGGGGCTTCCACCGTAACGGAGGATCGCTTCACAAACACACGACTCACATTTATCAAGAGGAAACAACAACAATATGCATTTCTGATAGATATTCGATGGATTGTAGAGTGGCGCATGATTATTTATTTTGTAATTTGTATTGAGATTTTCGAGTCCATTTGGCTGGAGAATTAACTAAAAGGCAAGCCAGCAGATGAATACGCACATTTCTGGACTCTCAATCAAACGTGATTTGGGCGTCTTGAATTCTTTATTTAAATGACAACACTGCCATCTTGTGGTTTTATAGCCACAAGTCAAAACCTATTTGATAATGTTTAAAATGTAAATATATTGCATCTTTTATGTCAGCGTCTTCTATTTGACTTATAGTTAACAAACAGTTCAATTTGCTTCATTTTATTTTGTAACGTAAAACAAGAGTCAAATGGGAACTAGTCCGGCCCATGATCATGTAGTTGCAGACCATCGATAATAATAAACAATAAACAATAAACAACATTTATAACATAAACAAACAAATGAGCAGCACATATTTGTTTTAAGCATGTGTGCAGAATAACAACATCTACACCTAATATTTTCTAAATAAAGTGCTATGATCTCCAAATCAGTCAGGAACATAATGACAACTCCAAATGAGTTTCCTCTTGAATCACATTGTCTTTTTCGTGTTGTACAATGGAACAGGAAAAGTCTTTGACATCCTTATATCACTATCTAAGTAAGAAAATTATTGTTGACATAGGCCTATACTTTTGGAGTCTGGGTGAATGCGTCTGTGTGCATATGTGTGTGTGTGTGTGTGTGTGTGTGTGTGTGTGTGTGTGTGTGTGTGTGTGTGTGCGTAGGTATGCATGTGTGTGTGTGTGTGTGTGTGTGTGTATGTGTGTGTGTTCCGTCCTGTCCCCTGCTGGTTGAAGTGGTGCTGTGGGCTGCTCTATGCCTCCACTACCAGGGACTGGTTTTCATCCCATCTGCATGTCAAACAAGAGCAGAAGATCAAATGAGAAATCCATTCAAACCAGCCACGAGCCTCAAACAAGGCACGTCCAACATTTCTCCCGCACATATGTCCCAGATTAACTTGTCCTGTTGAGACCTTTGTCCCCTATGCAACCTATTGACGTGAGCCAGACAATTGCTGTTCTCCAGAAGAGGAAATGCTGAGCACACTTTTCCATGTATTCTACTACCTTTACAACTTGCCTTTCAACTCCTCCCACGCGAGAGTTGCTGGTCAGCCACTCTACAAAGTCTTTCGCCTTGATCTTGTCCAGGTAGTTGGTGAAGTCACTGGTGAAGGTTCCATCTGAGTGCCTTTTGAAGTTCTTGATGTTCTGTCCTTTTTCAATCTCGTATGTATGCCACACGGTGCTGCAAAGGAACAGGGTTTGCAAGTGAAGTAATTTACACCATTTAAGTAATGACTCTTCTTTGACATACCAAAAGAAATAGTAAATTATTTTTGATATGGTGTGCAATCGTAATTAGCTGTAAATCGTTGATATTTGGTAAAGCTACAGACAATGATTATTTTTAATCAACCTGCTCAAACAGTGAGGCTGAATTCAGAGTAATAGAGAGTAGCATTTTAAGAAATGGACAACTACCTGGAATGCCTGCTTTTGTCCAAAACCGTCTCCAAACTACCCGGACAGAGCACTAGCAACAGCACAACCCAAGCAGTGAGACACATGCCTGAAGAGGAAACAATCATTAACAGTAATTCAGCAGTGAAATTGCTAAAGTAATTTACGAATCACATCTGAACACAACTGACCGTGGGAGGATCTTGCAGTCGTCCTGTGAGGCATCGTATAGCGCATGGTGTGTGGAGCCTGTCAACAGACTACCACAGAGTGTTTATCTGAGGCTCTGGAACAAGGTGTCCCTTTGGGTACTTTATACTGTGCTGATGTGTGAGAGGCGGGTCACTTCGCTCACCTGATGATCCCCTTCGTCATTACTGTGGTGTGGGTAGTGGAGGAAATGGTCTAGGGCCGCAGCAGGGCATCTGTCCTCAGGGTTCAAAGGTCAGAGGCGTTCAGTCAGCCACCTCCAGAGGGAAGCAGGTGTGCGATGGATCCAGTCTAATTGTCTCTACGTACTGTATAATAGTCCAGTTTAGCTTACAGTGACAGCTATCGAGGGGGTGAGGGCTGACCAAGAGGAGGAACAGGAGAATGACGTCAACTGTCACACCAAAGACACAGGTGAGGGGAGCCAGACATCAACTATGATGGCCCTGGAAATAGACTTGAAGTGTGGATTCTAAAGTCAGAGGTATGGCCGTTTAATAGACCCCACGATGAAACAGAGAAACAGAGTAAAGTGTTTTCTGATGTTACTATTTATATTTAGTCTGTTGTAACTCCTTCAAAACTGGCTCCAATCTAGGGGCACTGGTCAGGAAGTATATGGCGTTGGGACTCCAACCAAGGTAGACCTGGTTGTGTGGGCTGATGAATCAGGATTTTATTAACATCAGGATCTTTATTAACATACTGGGTTCATCCAAAGATGGTCAAGAAGCTCATATAGCGCTCATCATAGCGCTCTGAGATACGAGATATTGATGTCAGACCCAGATACAGCCTACTGCTGTTACTACTGCTGTTAGCTCTAGTTCTGGGTCAGGTCCTGAGGCAATAGAGGAAATTAATTTACATCACTTGCTGAGCCTTTGCTCAGAGTAGCAATTAGTTATTTACTATCATTGCTTAATTAGTTATTATGCTATAATACAATTATTTGAACTGACAGAATTGGCAGCAAACAGCTGCCTAAAAACGTAACTCAACCAGACAAACCTTGTGAACTGTGAGACTAGTCACTTCAACTGTGTTCCCTTATTAGTAACTGACTTTTCTGATGGATCTGCGGTGTAAAGACGCGTTCAAAACCAAAAGAGAAACCAATATTCTGCAGGCAAAATTTGATTCCTTTAATTGACTACATGTCCAAGTGGAATGTGAGACCGCTGTCTTGACTATGAAGAGGAGGAGGATGTTGAAGTAACAAGACTCAGCTTGCATGGAATTAAAGCAGGTATCAGCGCATCAGATCATCCAATGTTTCCAGGTAGTTTAATATTTGAATATTGATGTCTTTAATTAACTATCACAATATTTAGACCCCGAAGTTGTCATCGTGTGCAACATGTTTCAGTAAAGACGAGTAGGCCTATATCAGACGAACATGTGACGTTCCACATACCCGGATCAAGGCTGGTAAATATGATATGGAGCTATCTCTAGACTCTGGTTTAAGATAGTATAAGAAAACAGGACCAACCACCTGCACTAGTTAAACGTATCGGTAAAAAGCTCCTGTTAGCAGTCTGGGGCCAAAGGTTGAATCTGCCTGCAGTGAAATGCAGTGAAATCCGGCAGAGATGGCTTTGGTTCTACCCTCTTTCGTTTTCTATTCGACCTAGAACAAAAACGAATAATACTGACAGATAATAATAAAAAATAGAATACCATACAGCCAATAGTTAGGTTATCAGCAGCAGGAATGCGATAATGAAAGCAATCTTGGGCATTACTATTCTGACAGCCGACGGCACTAAAATACATTTGGTCGGTGTTTTAAGTCTCTCCATATCTCTTACAATATATCTTGCCCCAAGGCTACTGCTGGGACGGGAATGCGATGTCCACTCTAAATTGTTTTAAGAATACATTTACCATTTATTTGGTCTCGGCGTCGTCACAAACCAAACCCGGCCCTGGCCACCAGGTGTCGACCTTGTCTTTAGAGCTTAACACGTTGTGCTGAGCTGCTGGCTACCGATTGTGTTTACTTCTATAACCAGGTAGTAGTTGAGTAAGAGATGACTAGATTCTCAACCAAAATCAACTATCAATAATTTTGATATCTGTATTTATGTATTTTTTAAGAATAACATTTTCTATAATAACATTTATCCTATTCTCCCGAAGCCTTTGTCTTTGAGTTATTGGTGCAGTTCAATATATCTTCCAACAGGTCTATATTTAATTTAGAATTAAATTTGATTAATTGTATTCTTTTGGAAACCACAATACTTTCATTTTGCTGCTCACTCTATATTGACCTCTGACACCTTAGACACCGCTTCCACTGTGGTTTTTCCCTAATAGACATTATATGTTTGCCTATATTTGATTTATATTTTCACTTGGAGCAAACGCATTTAGTGAAGGCATCCTACCGCACAAGATTGTCTTCCTGGCCCTTTGGCTGCTGCTGTTAGCTAATGTGTCTGGCATGATAACTTGGTGCTGATTGATCCATTAATATTTAATAAATTCCCGCTTTCCTTTACAACCCATTTTGTTACAGGCACTGGTGGGGCCCTTTTTATTTTTTCTATTTTCTGCATGGCTGGACAGATATTGCACTATAATGCACTTTGGTTGCAGATGATCAACAATCTGCCCTTAAAGCCTACCGTTGCAAATTGTTTTTTGTTTTCCCTACTAAAGGTCTCATTCAGAGAAACCAAATAAACCCAAATTCATGGCTGCTGTCCGATAAATAACAAAAAATGAATTGAGGAAGACAAATAACAGTTTCCCACTCAAAGCGAGTCTTTTCACACCACCGATGTAAACGCGTTTGAAATAGTCGAAACAATACTGATATCTGGCGTAAACATCCCCAGTCGGGGTCAGTGGCTCAACTTGCCATTTTTTCCTCAATTTATTTAGGTTGTTAATGATAGGCTATCGGATTCCTATCTCTATTTCCTGCCCTCTCTCTCCTGCCTTGCTCTTTGCTCTAGCCTGGAGGAGTATTTTTGTGTTTTTTTTACCCTCATCTGGAGGCATTCTGTTCAACGGGCTCCTCTTTCTTTGCAGGGCCATGCGCTCCAGCGAGCACGCTGCTCTCTGGCCAGGGCTGGTTGGCTGGGCACCAGGCGATTGGACCCAGTGTGATTGTAAGAGCTACACCGGTGAGAATCCTTGCAGATACACATGGTTGCATTTCATCTCAGACCCCTTTTTTTCCTCATTTTCACGGTCGACACAACACATGCTGCTTCTGCAATATATATATATATATATATATATATTTTTTTTTTTCATTGTTCTTTTTTGGATTATTTTCCACACTAGTCCCGGCCTCTTATGGTATGCTTCTGTCAGCCTCTAACACCGGGGTTGTAAAGAAAGGCAGGGGTTTGGTGACTTGCGGGTGGTATAGATGGTGTGGTGTTGTGGTCAGCTGTGGTTTGATGTGATGGCAGAGCAGCTGAGGGGTGTCTATTTTCAGCCTGGACCGGAGGATTGTTGTGGACAACTGGGGGTGCTGAGTCCTAAAGCACCCTTTTTGTGATATGTTTTGTTTGAAACAAAGAGAGAGACACTGAGTAAAAGAGAGAGCCAGAAGGGTAGAGAGAGAGAGATTTCTCAATGTCCTGAATCCCAGTTTGAGGCCTAACTTGACTAACATGACAGCCTTACCAACGCACAGGACACAGTCATCATAAATTCTGCTCCGGTCTCCCGACAGAGCATCGCCACGGACGTTTCTCATAAATGGCCATGTTAGATGATTATCTAAACTGGGTCGTTTATTAGCGAAATCCCTCCAGAAAAGCCCATGGAGGAAATTATTTGACCGACTTCTCTGACCAGCTCATCAAGCCGTTTCCTTTTGAAGACTTCCCGGCCTCCTCCTCCTCCGCTATTGATTGTGTGTCGGTGAATGTGAGACTTCGTTGTGTCGGGGTCTGCCGCCCTGCTCTTTGCAGTTTGCTGTTCAGGTGTTGAATCGATGTGTTTGTGTTGGCTTTGGAAGGGCGCAGCCAGGCCTGAAGCTAATCTGTAGATGATAATGGGATTGTAAACGTCTGGCGAAGAGATAGAGGTAATGAAATGAGCAGCCAGGACTGCCTGAGAGAGAGAGAGAGAGAGAGAGAGACAGAGAGCTAACTGACAGCTACATCACATGATGTGTGGAGATTCAGTGGGTGTTACGCCATAACGGTTCTCTGTGTGGTCATGTATATGCGTGTGCATGTATGTGTGCACATCGGCATATGTGTGTTTCAGTTTGAGACTGATGGGTTGTGTGTGTATCTGTTTGAGTCATATATGTGTTTGTGTGTGTATATGCCTGTTGCATAATAAAACCCACTGTTTTCAAATACGTGCTTCTGGAGCTGACAACCATAGTTCCATAAGTGCCACACAGGCTACTGTCAACATTAATCGTCATTAGCTCTGTCTGGCTCTGGAGATCTGTAACTGTAGCCTGACATTGCCAGACCAATTAGCAAATGTTAATTTTGGATTTCCAAGGGGAATCAATCAACATGGGCCAACCAAAATGCCCCTGAACGCAATTGGACGGATCTACAATCAGAGCAATGAAAAAGTGTGACACATCGGCGGCAGCCATCTTGCTTGTTTATGAAGGTGCCTCGACGGCCCTTCTGTAGGCTCCTCTGAGGAGTAATCATATATATCCCGCCACATGTTAGATAAAGGGTTTTGATTGGCCCGGCCCAGGCCAGGTCTGCTGGCAATGTGGCTGAACGGGAAGGTGGACAGACGTCTATGCCAAAGATTCTTCCGGTTCCCAGGCTACAACTGTGATGTAAGAAAAGCACCTCTACAGCACCTTTAAATCAGGAAAGGCGTGGCCTGCCAATTACATTCTGTGAAGCGGATTTAGGAGGGGACGGAAGTTCCCCTTTTTGTGACATCCCTACTCCAAAAAAAAATAAACCAATCCTGTAGTCTTTTTATTGTCTTCAGGGACCCAATCCTTGCAATTATCCGCAAACTCCTGTCGCTGAATCTTCATCCCTCTGGCCCTGCCTTCAGCATCATCATATCAGTGCGCAAGCCCTATATGTATCCCATTGTTGTGTGATTTGATTTGGAGAGGAGAAATGGCAGATTACTCTGAAATCCGCCCAAGTAGATTATCCACTCATCTCTAAAGCTCATGCATTGACGTCCCCTCATAATTGCTGCTGTTGGTTGATTTGACTCTGGGGTGGGGTTGGGGGCGGGGGGACAGGGGGGGGCTGGAGTGCCCAGCTTACCCACATTTGAGCCGAGTGGGACCAGTGGTTCTCCCAGCGCGATGCCCAGGTCTGCTTATTAAAATTGCTGTTGGCCCGGTGTTGCCCCCCCCATGTGCCTCTTTCCATTGTGTTGTGTCTGATTGATGCAGACCGGGGTCACCTAAGCCTGGCCCGGGATCCCAGCACGGTGCGCAGGGGGCTAAACGGTTACATGCATTTGTTTCAGCTTGGCCCAGGGGTCTGGTGGCCTGCTTGTATTCAGATGACCGTTGCACCGGGGGTGCGGGCTGTTTTATGAAACCGCGTAAGTTATAGGTGCAGGGTTGAAAATTGCATCATCCTAATACTATATGGTTCTTCCGGTCATTGGTTGATTTGGTTTTCTTGGTCCGGTTTGAGCTCTGTTCGCTTGGCGCAATCATTCCCCCTTCCTTTTCCGGTAGAAGTTTTGAGTGTGCATGTTATGTAACTTATTGACCTTCACAGAGCTTATAAATAGGGTTATGTTTATGTGGTCATAGAATACTGGAACCGTTAACCACTAGAATGCAAATCACAAGCTGTAATTACATGACCCAATCGACCCAAGGAATATGCTGGACATATTTAATTACAGGTCCAACAATTGTCGGTCGCTGTGTGTATCAGAGTTAAGGATTCACAAGCAGCACATCTGGGAAAGGGAAAGAGTGACATCACACCCAGTCATCCAGCAAATTCTTGAGCGCACTAGAATAATTTACAACATGGAGGCATGGACTTGGAAGAGATGGCTCAATGCTTTGAACTTCAGTACATTCTTCAAGATGTAATATATGATATGTCCATGGGTTAACAGTCCTTGTTAAAATGCCATAAATGTGATATAGTTTTGGGTGACTGACATTTTGTTTTTTAAGATCTTCTTTGCAAAATTCTGAAATGATTTGCCTGGCAATTCATCCAAACAGAATCAGAAGTTATCATCACACACTTCACTTATATTATTTATTCCTTATCTCTCTCTCTCTCTCTCGCTTCCTCTCTCTCTCTTTCATTCTCTCCTTTGTCGCTCTCTCCTACTCCATTTCTCTAAACTCGGAGAGGCATTATTTGCGCTGGAATGCGACTGTGTGTGGCGCACGTATGTTTAGGGTGAATGTTAACAGGGGAGCGGGGGTTGGGTGCCTGGGAGGGCCGGGTGGATTGTGAGTCTGAGCGCAGTGTTATGTTTTTTTTGGAGGGGGGGGGTGGGTTATGTCCATGGGGGGGAGAAGGAGGGGGGGGGGAATGAGTAAAGAAGAAGAATGGATCACGGGACAGACGGCGAGATAGCCTAGCATTGAAATGCAGGATTGTCTTGCTAGTTCTCTCTCAGCCATTAACCGGAGCCAGCTATTGTTTCACTCACTTCCCACTGGCACACTGTTGCTGTGAGTGACAGGCCGACGGTGTGCCTCCCGCAGGCCTGCCACATGCTGGGGAGGCTGAATGGCGACGCAGCTGAAACGTCACAAAAAAAGAGAAATGCTTACCTCTACTCTTTAGAGTAGGAAGAAAAAAAAAAACGCAACAACTAACAGGGCGGGGAGCCGTGCACATCACTTGAACAGTTAGGTAATAGCTTTTGCCTCACATCCCTAAGGCTACACACTGACCATGAGCGTTATTTTGTTCGCCGTTCAAGTGATGACGAATGAAATCAATTCCCGCTTTTTTTTTTTAAGCATTGATTTCTCTGCAAATGTCAAATCTTGTGACACATACTCGCTCGGCGCCGGAGTGTTCATTGGTGTGTGCCCGCACGCATACACCGGCCTTCCTCCGGCCAGTCACTGAGGAGGAGGAGGAGGACGAGGGCGGCTTTTGCTGGCTGTCGCCGATCAAAGCCCGCATGTGTATGCCTTCACATGCATGCGTCTCTGCGTGTGCGCCGGCATAAACGACAACCCCCGGTGGGACCCGCTGTTGCCGGCCCATTGGGGAAAACTTTCCCTTTCACCGGCACCCCGCTGGGTCAGCCCGTCCTTGAGGAGACCCTCCTCCTCCACCGCCGCCCCACCCACGGTGCGCCTGTGTGTGTGTGTGTGTGTGTGTGCGAGGAGGGGCACGTCGGGGACCCGCCGCCTGGTCCCGGGGCGGCGATGAAGGAGGCGGCGGCGACGACGGTGAGGGAGAGGCGCCTCGGCCCGGGTGTCTCTCTCTCTCTCTTCCTCCCAGGCCAGGCGGGGCGAGCCGGCTGTCCCGGGGAACTGCGGCGTCAGAGCAGGAGGCCGAGAGCGGGCTGATGTGGGGGAACAATGGCCGGGGACATCTGTCATGCGTGGCTGCACTCCCCTCGGCTCACAATAGGGCCAGGGGACTGGCAGCGGTAGCTTTCTTTTCTCTCCCCTCCTTTTCCGGGGACACTTCTGGCCCTCACAAAGGTTCTTTTGTCCCCTCTGCGCTTTCTGCCAACGTTTAACCCTTCCAGCTTGCTCCTTTTTCTGCCGCTTCTTTCTGTCTCCACCCCGAAAAAAAAAGAGAGAAGAAAACACAACACGTCGAAGCCGTGACTATTCACACACCTCCCTCTGCCTCTGTTTCTCATTACGACTTTTGGAGCTCGCCTTTGCTGTGCCCCGTCACTGCCCCCGCCCCGCTGTGTGAGGGCTCTCTTCAGTGTGCACGCGCGTGTGTGTGTAATGTGTGTGTGTGTGTGTGTGTGTGTGTGTGTGTGTGCGCGCATGCATGCGCGCGCGTGTGTGTGTGTGTGTGTGTGTGTGTGTGTGGGGGGGGGGCTTTGTGAAGGAGGAAGGAGAAGACGCCCAAATGGAATCTGTGTACGGGAATCAAACGAGACAAAGCCTCACACTTCACCTCTTACTCAGCGCTGCCTCCTGAAGGATCACGTTTCCCCACACCGGAGCCACGCTGCATGGAGACGTACAGCGTCAACATAGAGCCCCGGGGGCGCTTGAGACACACACACAGCGTCCACCAACAGCCCAATCTGCTCCTCCGGAGCCCGTAAACGGTGTCCCCTTCCCTCGACCCCATTGGGAGTCAACCAGGCGGCAGAGAGTTTCCAGGCGGCAGAAGCTCTAAAGAGGCCGGCCGTCAGACACGCACTGGCTGCCCGTTGACGCGACACAAATCGCTTCCCCCTCGGCGGACACCTGCCCGGTGTGTTTAGTGAGCGCCTGCATGAGAATGGCCCCGGCCCCGGAGATACCTCAGAATTGCTGCCCACGGCCCGCATTGATTATCACGGGGCCAAGATCTGTTTGTGATGTCTAGGCTGTGGCATGGGTGTATGTGTGTGTGTGTGTCTGTTTTTGTGTGTGTGTGTGTGTGTGTGTGTGTGTGTGTGTGTGTGTGTGTGTGTGTGTGCGCGTGCCCGCCAGCGTGTAATTATACTTGGGAGCCTGTGAGCTGTCTCTCTTTCTTGGTGTTTTCAACACTCGCCCGCCCGATGTAAATTGCAAATTGATTTCTTCCCCATCATCCCCGTTCTTAAGGACTTAAGGGGTTCAAGCTGGTCCTGCGATTGATTGAAGTCAGATTGCAATTTATTATTGCTGTCAGCAACAAGACTTTTCAAGGGGAAACTTAGCAGTCAGTCGGGGGCGGACCTCAACCTGTCCCCTCCGCCCAACGCCGTCCTGGCAAAGTGGAATACACTCGGTACTGTAAACATCATGGCGTCCGCATTAAGTCGCCCCCCCCTACAGGAAACACAGCAGCTCCCCCGTGTGCACTCACACCCTGCTCGAGAAGCGCACATAATCTGGGATTTCCCACGTGCTGCGTATGAACTCCGTGGAGCGGAGAAGAAAACACGGGGGTTAGGAGCCGAGGGGGGGGGGACGGGGGGACGGGGGGTGGGGGTGGGGGGGCTTTCAAATAGAGATCCCTCCATCATCTCTTACGGATCTAATTTATAGCCTCCAGCACTTGAGGCTCCCTGTGCACTGCTTGGAACCGAGGTGCCGTAATGGACTTGCAGGCGCGCTGGACTGCTGGGTCCCACGTTGCCTGCTAATTGTTGGCAGCTGTGCGGAGGGCCCCGCAACAAAGGTCTGCTTGAAAAGGTGATCTGTTGATTGGAGTTTGCTCCGTCCTCTCCTTCTTTAATGGGCTGTGGATCACAGGAGAGGTGGCATCTGGGGTACAGCCTGCACGGCTCACATGCGTGTACACATGAGTACACACGCGCACACAAACACACACACACGTCCCCAGGGCCTAGTGCACTGTAACAACAGTGGCCCATCTGTGTGTTTTAAAAGCGGAAAGTAATTTGGACTGTATTGAATAGTGATGAATAGATTAGTTAGTGTATCTCGTGTTGGGAACCTTCTTGGTTCACGAGGGCATCTTCTCAATTGACCAGCAGTTACCATGAGAGGCACAATAAACCCAGTGGTAATATGAGATTCTGCTAAGGCTCAGCTGTTGAATGAACTGAGCTCAGTCCTGCAAGGCCTTATTAGTTGTGGCAAAGCAATGTGTTACCACTAGGATTCATGGTTCTACTCTCTGTTGTTTGATTGAAGCCATTTCATTAACTAATGTTACTTAAATCTGCTAATACTACAACATCTAGCACTTATAGCACTACTTTATCTTTATGCTCTTTTGTAGAGTGATTGAAACCCATTCCACTAACTCCTACTACTTTGATCCACTAAATTCCACTACATCTCGACTTATCCCTTTTTTTCCTTTAGCTCAGCGGCCAAAAAACTGTCTACTTGGCTTCCCTCAGGATTATAGCTGCCAGTATTGTGAAAACATGCTTCTCTGTCCCCGGGTGCATTCAATTAATGAAAAGTGTTTTGCATGGGAATAGCAATGCAGGACCGTCCTATCTTAAAACTCAATCTTCCCACTGCAGAATACACCTTTCAACACACACACACACACACACACACACACACACTTAGTGGGGTCTGAAGAGGAGGAGGAGGGGCCTAGGAGGACTGAGGGGCCCCCAGTATGTTTCATGTAAGTGGCTGAGTCATGGCGTGTGGTGATATGGGAGCACGTCTTGCCGGAGATAACATACTTGCATACTTTTCCCTGTCAGCATAAATATTTAAGTCGACCTGTCAGTGGGTGCCCCACCCCATGTTCTCAGAGTGGACGAAAACAAAAAGAGTGTGTGTGTGTGTGTGTGTGTGTGTGTGTGTGTGTGTGTGTGTGTGTGTGTGTGTGTGTGTATGGTGTGTGTGTGTGTGTGTGTGTTGATGGGGGTAGGGATAGAAGGGGGAGAAGGCACATGATGGCTATCTGTCAGCCACTGCCTGACATTCTATGGCTTTTACCTAGGAGTGTTTTTGTGTGTGTGTGTGTGTGTGTGTGTGTGTGTGTGTGTGTGTCTGTGGTGTTCGTGTGGTGTGTTTGTGTGTGGTGTTTATATGGTGTGTGTGTGTGGTTTCTGTGTGTCTGTGGTGTTTGTGTGGTGTGTGTGTGTGTATTGTGTGTGGTTTGTGTGTGTGTGTGTATTGTGTGTGGTTTGTGTGTGTGTGTGTGTGTGTGTGTGCGCAACACCTCTCGGAGCTGTCCATGTGATGGAGCGGCCCTCCGGGCGTCCTGTTATGACAGCTCTCTCTCCCTGCCGTGAGACACCTCATCTGGGGCGTGTTCTGACAGGGCCTGCCGCTTGGAATAGCTCTGATGAGAGGCTTAGACCCTCCGTCAGAGAGCGGCCGTCACTCCCTGTCACTCTCTCTCTCTCTCTCTCTCTCATTGTTTACGGCCGTCCGCGGCATGTGGGGGAGTGGCCACCTCTTATCCCTATCTTTTCTCTTTTTCAGAGGAAGCTGTGCAAATTTGTTTCAGCATCATGAAAAAGACAATATTCGACCGAGTCAATACATAATGGAGGCGTATGGATATTTGTGGATTATTAAGGCGCAGGTAAGAGTTGGGCACACTGTTTAGGAACACCGACAGGTAGACTGCAGACTTTTGGGTTTGAAACCAAGAACCTGTCGGCTGGGCTTTTGTATGATTATATGTCCACATTCAGTCACCATTTCAATTGGGTACAGACCGTGTAGCAGTTCAGTCGACCAACCTTGTGTTAACCGTTACCTTACGAAGCCTTTCGTTAAAAGCTGGGTCAAGAGGTTCTCCAAGTTGGCATCATTTGGTACCACCTTTGTATCACCTTTATGTACTCATAGTACAAAGGGGCAGTGGTGTAAAATAGTTCATTGTCAGTAAATATAATGGCATAAAGAAGGATCCCTTCAATCCAGTCGAGTTTCCTTCCAGCGGTGCCGACGGCCAGATAAAGGTGACAGAGTAGGTAGGAATCGTATTGAAAAAGAGCTCTGGCTTGGCCACAGTCAACAGATCAACCGGCACCATCTGTGACCCCCCCCCCCCCCCACACCCCCCAACCTCCGTAAGCAATTATCCCACATCACGTCCGTGCTGACCATCTATATTAAACACGGGCCACAACACCTGAGATTAAACCCCTACTCACCCCTACTCTCCTCCTCCCGTAATCTCACCCCTGCGTGGGGGCCCCTGGCTGGCAGGCCCCTCGGCCAATAGCATGAAGGCCGGCTCAGGGTCGACCTCGCCCCGCCCACCACATATCCCGCCCCCTTTGCCGGTGTTGTTGGTGTTGCCGCCGGTCTCTAATCATGGCAATGGCTGTCATAAAGAGTCCCGGAGCCGAGACGAGCAATAAGCCATGCCATTACGGACGGGAGTGACGAGGGGGGGGGGGGAGGGGGGGGCAGCATGGACCCGTCCCTGACACAGCAGCTGAAGGTCACATGCCGGGCGAGGACACTCCAGATGTGCTCCGTCCCTCCCTCTCTGCCCCGTCCCTTTCCCGCTACAAGGACACTTCATTTTGGTTCCCTTTTTTAATATGTTTTTTATGGTTATTATCAGACGCTGTGTGATGCCAGTCATTGTGTTGAACGCCGAACCACAGCCACTTCATTGTTGGGTCCTGCCTCCGTCCTCCCATTGCGTCCAAAACTCAGCGACAACCTCCCTCAAATGCCCTTTTCTTATTTATTCAAATCTATTCCACATTTGTTAAAATGGCCTGGCCTTTGGTTTTTTTCCTTGACCCTGACGAGGGTTATGAGCTGGCCCTGTTGGGTTTTATTACTGTAATAGAATATAGGCGAGAATAAGGACAGGGGTAAGCAAGGTCAGAGATGAATATGTTTGGGATGATGTTCTCTCTTTTTTTTTTTACTGTGGTCAAGCTGCACAGGGGTGTGGTGGTGCTCCCAGAGTCGGGATAAATCAAAATACTGGATTGTTGGCAGACATGTGCTTGTTCCACACCTTGTGGATGTGCAAAACTTGCAAAGTGGAGAGCAACAACAAAGACACACAGCAGCGGCATGATCCATCTGCAGCTCTTTGAACCAACAGCAAATGTGAACAAGGCTTTGAGGCGCATACTGACGCACACAGACACACACACACACAGACATACACACAGACGGTCCGTGGCGGTGGGGACGTCAGACTAAAGGGCGAACAGAAAGAGGGCGCTGACAAAGAGCAGAGCCGCTGCGGGCTGGATGAGTAGGTGAGGTGAATGGGCTGGAAGGACAGAAGGGCTCGGAGCGAGGGCGCCCGGAGCCCACGGACGGGTTATGACACACGGTGGAACGTTGAACGTGTGCGAGGAGGGTTTCTCATCAGTGGCTGGACAATACTCAAGGCTGAGCGCTCCTTGTCCACTGACCTCGCGCCGTCCCCTCCCAATGTCCGTCTCTACAGCCCGAAAGGCCGTATGGAGGAAAATGAAAGATCAAGGATGCAAGGGCAACGAGCGCGGTCGCTCTCTGTTCACCGACTCACGATTGTTGCAGTTTTTTTCCAAACAATGAGCCGACACAGCGGCCGCGTTCCTTTTCTATTTCTTTATTTTTTTTGCTCAAAGGTTAAACATGGAGGACAAGACTTTAAAGCTCCCCGGCTGCCAGTGCACGGTGCGCTCTGCTGTGAGGGGGGCCATTAAGCTATCAAGGATGTGGCCTGTGAAGAAATGAAACACTGTCCAGAGCCAGTGAATTCCTCTGAGCTGGGGGAGGACGCGGGAGTGGGGGGGTGCACGCTGGGTGGGTGGAGTTGTGTGTGTGTGTGTGTGTGTGTGTGTGTGTGTGTGTATGGGGGAGGGGGGGAGAGGGGAGAGGGGGGGGGGGGGGGGGGGGGGGATTAGCGAAGGTTTGAAGGTGGAGGCCTTGGGGAGATGCTGATGATGGACAGACTTTGAGGACCCCCCCACCCCCACCACCCCATCCATCCGACCGCACACCCTGGGATATCAAGGCACAGAGAATGTAGCACAGGCTGGTAGGACCTGGAACGTTATATTGTGGAGCAGAGGGGGGGGGGGGGTCGGGGGGGTTACTGGGGGGTAGCTGGGGGTAGTCCAGGTCGTTCCAACACGGTGTAGAGTATGTGGAGAGAGGTCGGGAGCTCCAGTCTTCACACAGAGCCCCAGAGGTGGCCAGACCCTCTGCCGTACAGCTGGCCCCCAGACCCCGCACACTTCAAAACACACCGCAGAACGCAGGCTGCGCTGGAGACGGACAGGAGACTTTTCCCGTGTCACTCGCAGATGTTTTCGTAAAATCAACACACTTTGTAAAAGGGGTTTATTTCTCGTTGATAAATGTGTTGTTTTTTCCTTCGGCATAATAGCAGTGTGGCTCCCCAGAACATCAATAAATCTTTTCACCTTATGATACCCAATTCCTATATCTATTTATCCGGGGGGGGTGGGGGGACGACGAAAGAAAAAACATCCACTGTTCAAGGATATTTCTATCCCTGGTGTAACCTGGTGATCTACGGGTAGTGACCAGTGCTCTCTGTCTTCTGTTGGGAGCTGAATATGTATGGTGGATTCAGTGAGCTGAGGTGCATAATTGACCGGAGCAGCACTCCATCACTGTCTGGGGTCGGAGGCTGGCCGGAGACACTGTGCCTCTGTTGCATTTGATTTCCAACAAGAAAGCCACCAGCCGAGCCGTTTTACCCATGTGTTCAATCACCATGAGAGAGACACACGGGTTATCAGTGCAGTGGTGTGGCCCTGTGACCTGGATCTAGCAACCCCTCCATGCACATATTGGACAGACATATTTTTAGACACACACACACACACACCACACACACACACACACACACACACACACACACACACTCATACACATGCACAGTCATACACACTCACACACACGCACACCACACACAGAGTATGTCTGTTGGTAGCCATTACAGAGATGCCAGTAGCTTTTACAGTAACAGTCCAATTATGGATATACATCCTCTCTCCTGCTTGAGTCCATTTGCTTTTACTTTGGCTCCTACTCCAACTAGTGTCACCCTGTTTTCTGTCTCACTCGCTATCGCTCTCTCTCTCTCTCTCTCTCTCTCTCTCTCTCTCTCTCTCCTCTCTCTCTCTGGCTCTCTCTGGCTCTCTCTCTCTCTCTCTCTCTCTCTGGCTCTCTCTGGCTCTCTCTCTCTCTCTCTCTCTCTCTCTCTCTCTCTCTCTCTGGCTCTCTGGCGCTCTCTCTCTCTCTTCTCTCTCTCTCTCTCTCTCTCTCTCTCTCTCTCTCTCTCTCTCTCTCTCCTCTCTCTGGCTTTCTCTCTTCTGTCTCTCTCTCTATGTCTCACTCCCTCCGTCCCTGTAAATATCTAAGCTGCTTCTCACCAATGTAGTAGGATCATTAGTCCACCAGAAATTTTGGCTTTGTTTCTCTGTCTTTTCTTTCCTTGGCTTGAACAAAGAGAGGAAAAAACAACAACATTCAATACTTATTGATTTGGCGACATACAACTTTACCTGGAGATCCCATTTAATCACAAAAGCTGATTTACTGTTGGTCCTCTGACAATCCCATTAAATTGCTGTCTAACTAATCAAGTCCATTCTTTCTCCTGGAGGGCTAATCTTTTATGGGGCCCCCGCAGTACAAATCCCTGTCGTAACAGGATTGGAAGCAGGAACGTGGCGGTTCTGTGGCCCCTGACTTTATGGTACATTTAAAGAACAATAATATCGTAGAATAATGAAAAATAATCATCCTGACTTTGCAAGCCTCACGTTAAATTGCATTTCATCCTCGGGTAAAAAAAACAAAACAAAAGAGCAGCTACAGTTCAATCCACCAATCTGAACGAGGAACACAAACTCAGTCGTTAGAGATTTAATGAATTACTTACTAAATAAATATTTTTAATTTCTCAAGCTCATACGAATGTGTTGCGTTAAGGGAAAATTAGCGATCACGTCCCTTAATGCAGCATTCCTCTAAAAGATAGCTTCTTTCTGTCAGTAGGTGTGCAAACAAACATGTGCATTGTTCATAGACACGGGCTCCCCGTGCGTTGTGCTCACCTCGCTGCGGCCTGCAGACTGGACATGTCACAATCCCTAGCTCCGGCGTTTGTTTACCAGCAGGTCGAGCTCGCCAGGTGTGTTTTTGTGCTCAGCCTGCATTCTATTTGCACGCTGATAAGACATTGTTCACAACTCAGTGGTTGTGAGTGGCACGCAGAGCCCAGCCCAATAGGCTATATTACTGGACAGAGCGGACTGCCGTGGCTTTGCTCCCTAGTGATGGTTTGACCAGGGACAAGTCACACACAGACACACAGAGACAATTTTGCGAGTCATATCCAGTATACCTATGGTACAGCCTATATAATATATACGGCTATCGATGTATCAGGCTAGCGCTTAGCATGTAAATTAAAGGAACAAGTGAGTGAACGTATTAAATCTTGCAGTAAAGAAATGGTTCTATTAAACCTGTGTGTGTGTTATCCCTGCCTTTCCGCGGGCTGTGTGCATGTGCGCTTTATGATTCCCGTTCGTATAGTGTTTCAGCCCCATCTTTTAAATGAGGCGGAACCCCAACAGAAATGAAGACTGGAGCCATGAGACCCTTGATTGTGTTTTATGGTGCACTGGTTAAATTTCACTGGGTCACTCCCATTGGTTTGCCCATGAGATGAGATTGGCCTCCTTTATAGTGTTTCCCTTATATTACTTTTTTTATTATTATTTTGAAAATCCAAATGGTCTTTATATTTTGGTATTGTCTTTAAACTGAGCCAGTTTCACCTTTCCATTCATTGAGATGCAATTTGTCCCTGAGCAACCTCATGTGTTGCTTTTGTCATTAGATCTATGATGGAAAATGTCACTGACTACATTTCCATTAGAGTAAACCTATGTTATTTCAAATTGAATGTGATGGAAGGCTGTAATTGCTTGCTGTCGCACTACCTTTAGGAGTTCAATACTGTCAATAGAGTGCCATTCACCAACATGTTTCCTTTGCCTAAGATATACAGTGTTTTGATAAGTGGTTGTCCACAAGGTGCATTGTTTGGCCAGCGATGGACATTATTACTAAGTATTTTTTAGTAAAATGTTGAATCAAATATTGTGGTGATGTATTGCTCTGACCTCTTGTATTTTTAGAAATGACAGTATTAGAAATGTATTTTCTAATTCAATTGTTTACTTGTTTACCCCACTATACTAAAACATCAACATAAATGGAAAATAGACTTTCCAAGGATGTAGGTGAGGCGTAAAAATAAGAAGATGCAATCAGGGTTAATTAAAAACACACGTATTGATGTTCTGAACAAGGCAGTAAACCACAGTGTGTGGGTGTAGTGTGTATGTGGTGGCGGTGTACTACATTTATATGATCATATTATTTAGATTGCACCTTTCTAACCTCCACGGCCACTCAAGGCTCATTACAATTAGTACCTTTGTAATTCCATCAGTTACATCCCATCCCCTGACAGCCGCGTCAACATCCACGGCAACAAACAGCAAGGACAAGCTTCGTCCTGCTCGGGGGAAACCAGGGGGCCGTCCAGTATCGATGTTAGCACAGAGCCGGGAGCAGTGATTGGTGGATTGAACCAAGTAAGAACACAGTGGTCTGGGGCCGGCGGGCAGGCTCAGCCCCAGGTTTCCATGGGGACAGGGCAGGATGGCGAGGTGGTTCGTTAGCAAGCAGAATAACGGGGGCAGGGACGTCCAGGAAAACGTGACCATGGCCGGTGATGAGCCAGCCCAGGGGACCCCCAGGTGAGCAGTCAGAACGAGGGGGGGCCCAGGGAGACGGCTCCTCAGCGGGCACGTGTCAAGATGAGATGAACCCGATGCAGCCCAGCTCCAGGGGATGACCCGGTGACATGTCCGGGGGGGATAGACGTGGATGTGTCTTTTGGACGAATGGAACTATTATTCAAATGAACAGACCTGATGACAATAGATAACGGCTTCACTGGCGGAGAGCTGTACGCATGAATCATTCAGCTCATTGTATTGGCCCAGAATATATTTTAACTGGCTAACGCAAACTCTTGATAAATATAAATACACATCAATAAAACAATCACTGCTGAGGTATTTGGCCCAAAAGCATGTTGATATTTGATCTTGACTGTAGTCCAGCTCCAGCCGTGACCCAGGGGAAGGTGCTGTCTCGACACAACCAGCCCAAAAGCCCAGCTCAGCACCTCGGCACCATTGATTTGATCTCCTCCCTTATTCCTCCATTGACACAGATACACTGTGTCAGTCAGAGCTCCTCCACCGCATACATCTTAGGTGGAGTCTAAGCAGGCTTATTGTCAGCAGACATGCTGAGTTGTTGTTATTTCCTTCTTCTTCTTTGGTGTGTTCTTTGTTTTTTTTCCCCCCCGATTCAAAAGAAGTACTGCAAAGTTTAAGACAGCGATTGCATTTCTCTCCTCTCATTTGCATATTTAGAGTGGGTTCCCACTGGAAAGATCAAGGCAATCTATGACTGGCCAATCCTGGTCCAGTGCCAGGAAGACTCTGTCGATTCCATTAAAGGTGGAGCCAGATGTTTGTCATTACCTTTATTGATAACCACAGGGTCAATACTGTGATTTATTCTGCCGGGACAGGACTAAGCTTTAGTCACAAGTTTCTCCTGGGCGTGATCAATAGTACACAATGGACAAGTACAACATGACCACACATGAAGTGGGAGCATCAGCAAAGCTGTGGACCAATCACACGAGTCTCTGTGCGCCTACTGGGCAGCTACTAACCCCTTAGAAACTACTTTTGCTTTGAAATTCTAGCCTAAATTCTAGCCTCAAACAACAGTATAATAACAGTGTTCTACAATGTGCATAGATAAGGTCTCATTTCTGTGCATGTTGAGTTTACATATTTGTCCTTAGAGCTATTGCTTTCGTCACCCTTCCTTGATTATTTTTAAGCATTGGTAAACACTCTCAGGTCACATAGAGATTTCTCACCCCACCCCCACCACCTCCCTACGTGGCACGAGACATATCTATTACCCAACGTGTGACTGTTAGTCACAGCAGAACTGACCACGTGCCTATGGGCCTGTTTTAGCATTGCACAAGCCTGGTTGGACAGAGATACATTTCAAAATATTCTACATGAAGAGCCTTAATATCCCCATGTGTATAGAATTGCACAGTTTGCTTCCTGTTAACGTTTCCCTCATCACATGTCACTTTGTGCATGTAGTAAGCGGGTTATATCCTATTCCTTTTCATGTGAGCCGGTTGTATGTAAATGTGCATGTGTGTGTATTTGTAGGCCATGTTTTAGCATTTCACATTTCCATACAAACTCTGAACAGTTTGGAAGTATCCATTTCAATCTCAAAAATCATCAGCATTGCAAAATACTAATCAGAGATCATGGATCATTCCAATCCCTTAATAGAACATTGATGTGATTAGCTTGTTCAGCCCCACGTTTTGATTCCATGTGGTGCTGGTTGTTATCCTTTCGCCTACTTACAGCGAAGCAGTAAGTAGCAGTGAACCTAAGTCGGCTAACAATGGTTACGATGGGTCTGAGACCATTAGCCTAAGCCAGCCTAGTCTCCGGTACCGCTCGCTAAGACGAATAGCTCTGTCCGACGGAGCCCCACCACCACGGCCGGTACACGGACCACTCTGAGCTGGACATTCCTCTGCTGGCCGCGGCTCCATAGGAGGAGGTCTCTGACAGCAGAGACGCTGAGTTGCGCGACCGGACCCAAATGTAATTACCTCTCGCTCACAATGTCACACTGCAGCCCCAGCCCTGACAGCCTCCGCCAAATGGAACATTCAGGGATTGAATTAACCTCCAGCCAGGAGCTGTGCGTTTGCATTTGGGTGTATGTGCGTGTGTGTGTGTGTGCATCTGTGTCTGTGTGTGTGTGTGCGTGTGTGTGTGTTTTTGTGTGTGTGTGTGTGTGTGTGTGTGTGTGTGTGTGTGTGTGTGTGTGTGAGAGAAATTGGGGCCGACGCATGCATTTTGTGAACCACACCTTTTCCCAAGTCCACGGCTGCAGAGGTAAATCACAGAAATGTACTAGCCGTACTAGCTCACAGATTCCAACATAATAACGTTGGACAAAATCAACCTCCCGACATTTGAAGCTTGGTATTAATTCTGACCAACGGCCACCAGCCAGCCAAATCAGATGGCTACCAGTGCAGAATACTATGAAACGCTCTCCCATGGCCACTTGTATCTGCCAAGGGAGATTATTGGATATATTATTGGACATGCCGTACTCCTACTTTGCAATTATAGCGCTCTCTCTCCAAGGCAAAGTGAGTCCATCCTTGTGAGTGACAGTAATTTGCTGCTTCCACTGTAAACCTTTGTCACGGTCTTTAGCATCAAACCGATTACGGGAAGTCACTTATTGAGATTGATTGATATTTTCATGATGTGATTTATTTTCCGCGGAGTGTACTGTAAGCACTGGGTGAATGAGCTAATGTAATGTAATGGGGACTTAAATTAGCCATTTATCCAGAGCGCCCCAAGGGTAAAGGGACGGCATAACAGATATATGGTCTACTCGATGTAACCAGGAAAAGACGAGCCACAGATCTTCTTTTTTAATTTTTGTGGTTGAGGCTGGGGAGGGGGGGGGGGAGGGGCGGGGGGGGAGGGAGGGGAGAGCCCTCGCTATGCGAGAGAGTCATTACACTGATTAAACTAAAAGAGCAAGAATTTAAAGCCATAACCTAATTTAGTGAGTAGTTTCGTTCTCCATTAATTATCAGAATCATACATTCAGATGTTCCAAGATGTGTACACACCTGTAAAACGTTTGGACAGATCATGTTCTGGGGTTAAACACCGTTTTTTATCAAGATTTTCAACACACTGCCGTGTATTCCATCACAGTGAGAAGGACAGCCGGAGACGGGGAAAGGAGATTCCACAAGTTTCGGGAAATTGAAATTGGATTGTTTTGTCTGTTAAAGCTTTAGGGAGAAATGAGGGAAGGGAGGAAGGAATATACAATTCTTGGAGGTGTGAGGTGTTCTCAATGACCCTGTAAGACCAGGGAGGGAGGTGGGAGTCGGTAGGCTGGCAGGGCCTTCGTCGCTGTATAATTGAAAATCATTCAGACAGCTGTACAGTTTAACCTTGGTGGACCATGGTCTTAAGTGATGGCCTGGCATGCACTGGCCATTGGAAAGAGAAAGGACTTGTGTGGGTGGACTTAAGGTGTACCGTCGAGACATTTGTCCATATGGTGTGTGTGTGTGTGTGTGTGTGTGTGTGTGTGGTGTGTGTGTGTGAGTGTGTGTGTGTGTGTGTGTCTGTGTGTGAGCATGCAATGTGAATATGTTTTATTCTCTCTGAAGGACAGATGGAGTGGATTTCCAAAAGCCATATAATTTACCTTAAACCCATCCACTGTCACAACAAAGCAATGAAATCTCAATATTTTACAGCTTGATTCCAAGACTTTTTACTCAAAATTCCTGG
>NC_140285.1:6693009-6702746 GCF_964030765.1 Micromesistius poutassou | reverse complement strand
ATATTACTGGACAGAGCGGACTGCCGTGGCTTTGCTCCCTAGTGATGGTTTGACCAGGGACAAGTCACACACAGACACACAGAGACAATTTTGCGAGTCATATCCAGTATACCTATGGTACAGCCTATATAATATATACGGCTATCGATGTATCAGGCTAGCGCTTAGCATGTAAATTAAAGGAACAAGTGAGTGAACGTATTAAATCTTGCAGTAAAGAAATGGTTCTATTAAACCTGTGTGTGTGTTATCCCTGCCTTTCCGCGGGCTGTGTGCATGTGCGCTTTATGATTCCCGTTCGTATAGTGTTTCAGCCCCATCTTTTAAATGAGGCGGAACCCCAACAGAAATGAAGACTGGAGCCATGAGACCCTTGATTGTGTTTTATGGTGCACTGGTTAAATTTCACTGGGTCACTCCCATTGGTTTGCCCATGAGATGAGATTGGCCTCCTTTATAGTGTTTCCCTTATATTACTTTTTTTATTATTATTTTGAAAATCCAAATGGTCTTTATATTTTGGTATTGTCTTTAAACTGAGCCAGTTTCACCTTTCCATTCATTGAGATGCAATTTGTCCCTGAGCAACCTCATGTGTTGCTTTTGTCATTAGATCTATGATGGAAAATGTCACTGACTACATTTCCATTAGAGTAAACCTATGTTATTTCAAATTGAATGTGATGGAAGGCTGTAATTGCTTGCTGTCGCACTACCTTTAGGAGTTCAATACTGTCAATAGAGTGCCATTCACCAACATGTTTCCTTTGCCTAAGATATACAGTGTTTTGGTAAGTGGTTGTCCACAAGGTGCATTGTTTGGCCAGCGATGGACATTATTACTAAGTATTTTTTAGTAAAATGTTGAATCAAATATTGTGGTGATGTATTGCTCTGACCTCTTGTATTTTTAGAAATGACAGTATTAGAAATGTATTTTCTAATTCAATTGTTTACTTGTTTACCCCACTATACTAAAACATCAACATAAATGGAAAATAGACTTTCCAAGGATGTAGGTGAGGCGTAAAAATAAGAAGATGCAATCAGGGTTAATTAAAAACACACGTATTGATGTTCTGAACAAGGCAGTAAACCACAGTGTGTGGGTGTAGTGTGTATGTGGTGGCGGTGTACTACATTTATATGATCATATTATTTAGATTGCACCTTTCTAACCTCCACGGCCACTCAAGGCTCATTACAATTAGTACCTTTGTAATTCCATCAGTTACATCCCATCCCCTGACAGCCGCGTCAACATCCACGGCAACAAACAGCAAGGACAAGCTTCGTCCTGCTCGGGGGAAACCAGGGGGCCGTCCAGTATCGATGTTAGCACAGAGCCGGGAGCAGTGATTGGTGGATTGTACCAAGTAAGAACACAGTGGTCTGGGGCCGGCGGGCAGGCTCAGCCCCAGGTTTCCATGGGGACAGGGCAGGATGGCGAGGTGGTTCGTTAGCAAGCAGAATAACGGGGGCAGGGACGTCCAGGAAAACGTGACCATGGCCGGTGATGAGCCAGCCCAGGGGACCCCCAGGTGAGCAGTCAGAACGAGGGGGGGCCCAGGGAGATGGCTCCTCAGCGGGCACGTGTCAAGATGAGATGAACCCGATGCAGCCCAGCTCCAGGGGATGACTCGGTGACATGTCCGGGGGGGATAGACGTGGATGTGTCTTTTGGACGAATGGAACTATTATTCAAATGAACAGACCTGATGACAATAGATAACGGCTTCACTGGCGGAGAGCTGTACGCATGAATCATTCAGCTCATTGTATTGGCCCAGAATATATTTTAACTGGCTAACGCAAACTCTTGATAAATATAAATACACATCAATAAAACAATCACTGCTGAGGTATTTGGCCCAAAAGCATGTTGATATTTGATCTTGACTGTAGTCCAGCTCCAGCCGTGACCCAGGGGAAGGTGCTGTCTCGACACAACCAGCCCAAAAGCCCAGCTCAGCACCTCGGCACCATTGATTTGATCTCCTCCCTTATTCCTCCATTGACACAGATACACTGTGTCAGTCAGAGCTCCTCCACCGCATACATCTTAGGTGGAGTCTAAGCAGGCTTATTGTCAGCAGACATGCTGAGTTGTTGTTATTTCCTTCTTCTTCTTTGGTGTGTTCTTTGTTTTTTTCCCCCCCCGATTCAAAAGAAGTACTGCAAAGTTTAAGACAGCGATTGCATTTCTCTCCTCTCATTTGCATATTTAGAGTGGGTTCCCACTGGAAAGATCAAGGCAATCTATGACTGGCCAATCCTGGTCCAGTGCCAGGAAGACTCTGTCGATTCCATTAAAGGTGGAGCCAGATGTTTGTCATTACCTTTATTGATAACCACAGGGTCAATACTGTGATTTATTCTGCCGGGACAGGACTAAGCTTTAGTCACAAGTTTCTCCTGGGCGTGATCAATAGTACACAATGGACAAGTACAACATGACCACACATGAAGTGGGAGCATCAGCAAAGCTGTGGACCAATCACACGAGTCTCTGTGCGCCTACTGGGCAGCTACTAACCCCTTAGAAACTACTTTTGCTTTGAAATTCTAGCCTAAATTCTAGCCTCAAACAACAGTATAATAACAGTGTTCTACAATGTGCATAGATAAGGTCTCATTTCTGTGCATGTTGAGTTTACATATTTGTCCTTAGAGCTATTGCTTTCGTCACCCTTCCTTGATTATTTTTAAGCATTGGTAAACACTCTCAGGTCACATAGAGATTTCTCACCCCCACCCCCACCACCTCCCTACGTGGCACGAGACATATCTATTACCCAACGTGTGACTGTTAGTCACAGCAGAACTGACCACGTGCCTATGGGCCTGTTTTAGCATTGCACAAGCCTGGTTGGACAGAGATACATTTCAAAATATTCTACATGAAGAGCCTTAATATCCCCATGTGTATAGAATTGCACAGTTTGCTTCCTGTTAACGTTTCCCTCATCACATGTCACTTTGTGCATGTAGTAAGCGGGTTATATCCTATTCCTTTTCATGTGAGCCGGTTGTATGTAAATGTACATGTGTGTGTATTTGTAGGCCATGTTTTAGCATTTCACATTTCCATACAAACTCTGAACAGTTTGGAAGTATCCATTTCAATCTCAAAAATCATCAGCATTGCAAAATACTAATCAGAGATCATGGATCATTCCAATCCCTTAATAGAACATTGATGTGATTAGCTTGTTCAGCCCCACGTTTTGATTCCATGTGGTGCTGGTTGTTATCCTTTCGCCTACTTACAGCGAAGCAGTAAGTAGCAGTGAACCTAAGTCGGCTAACAATGGTTACGATGGGTCTGAGACCATTAGCCTAAGCCAGCCTAGTCTCCGGTACCGCTCGCTAAGACGAATAGCTCTGTCCGACGGAGCCCCACCACCACGGCCGGTACACGGACCACTCTGAGCTGGACATTCCTCTGCTGGCCGCGGCTCCATAGGAGGAGGTCTCTGACAGCAGAGACGCTGAGTTGCGCGACCGGACCCAAATGTAATTACCTCTCGCTCACAATGTCACACTGCAGCCCCAGCCCTGACAGCCTCCGCCAAATGGAACATTCAGGGATTGAATTAACCTCCAGCCAGGAGCTGTGCGTTTGCATTTGGGTGTATGTGCGTGTGTGTGTGTGTGCATCTGTGTCTGTGTGTGTGTGTGCGTGTGTGTGTGTTTTTGTGTGTGTGTGTGTGTGTGTGTGTGTGTGTGTGTGTGTGTGTGTGTGTGAGAGAAATTGGGGCCGACGCATGCATTTTGTGAACCACACCTTTTCCCAAGTCCACGGCTGCAGAGGTAAATCACAGAAATGTACTAGCCGTACTAGCTCACAGATTCCAACATAATAACGTTGGACAAAATCAACCTCCCGACATTTGAAGCTTGGTATTAATTCTGACCAACGGCCACCAGCCAGCCAAATCAGATGGCTACCAGTGCAGAATACTATGAAACGCTCTCCCATGGCCACTTGTATCTGCCAAGGGAGATTATTGGATATATTATTGGACATGCCGTACTCCTACTTTGCAATTATAGCGCTCTCTCTCCAAGGCAAAGTGAGTCCATCCTTGTGAGTGACAGTAATTTGCTGCTTCCACTGTAAACCTTTGTCACGGTCTTTAGCATCAAACCGATTACGGGAAGTCACTTATTGAGATTGATTGATATTTTCATGATGTGATTTATTTTCCGCGGAGTGTACTGTAAGCACTGGGTGAATGAGCTAATGTAATGTAATGGGGACTTAAATGAGCCATTTATCCAGAGCGCCCCAAGGGTAAAGGGACGGCATAACAGATATATGGTCTACTCGATGTAACCAGGAAAAGACGAGCCACAGATCTTCTTTTTTAATTTTTGTGGTTGAGGCTGGGGAGGGGGGGGGGGAGGGGCGGGGGGGGGAGGGGGGGGGGGAGGGGCGGGGGGGGGAGGGAGGGGAGAGCCCTCGCTATGCGAGAGAGTCATTACACTGATTAAACTAAAAGAGCAAGAATTTAAAGCCATAACCTAATTTAGTGAGTAGTTTCGTTCTCCATTAATTATCAGAATCATACATTCAGATGTTCCAAGATGTGTACACACCTGTAAAACGTTTGGACAGATCATGTTCTGGGGTTAAACACCGTTTTTTATCAAGATTTTCAAACCACTGCCGTGTATTCCCATCACAGTGAGAAGGACAGCCGGAGACGGGGAAAGGAGATTCCACAAGTTTCGGGAAATTGAAATTGGATTGTTTTGTCTGTTAAAGCTTTAGGGAGAAATGAGGGAAGGGAGGAAGGAATATACAATTCTTGGAGGTGTGAGGTGTTCTCAATGACCCTGTAAGACCAGGGAGGGAGGTGGGAGTCGGTAGGCTGGCAGGGCCTTCGTCGCTGTATAATTGAAAATCATTCAGACAGCTGTACAGTTTAACCTTGGTGGACCATGGTCTTAAGTGATGGCCTGGCATGCACTGGCCATTGGAAAGAGAAAGGACTTGTGTGGGTGGACTTAAGGTGTACCGTCGAGACATTTGTCCATATGGTGTGTGTGTGTGTGTGTGTGTGTGTGTGTGTGTGTGTGAGTGTGTGTGTGTGTGTGTCTGTGTGTGAGCATGCAATGTGAATATGTTTTATTCTCTCTGAAGGACAGATGGAGTGGATTTCCAAAAGCCATATAATTTACCTTAAACCCATCCACTGTCACAACAAAGCAATGAAATCTCAATATTTACAGCTTGATTCCAAGACTTTTTACTCAAAATTCCTGGAAAACCAAAAACCTGTGCACTCCCCTTGACTTCAACATAAAACAGGGCTGTGCAGACCCAGTCACAATCACCTCACTATCTGATACACTGTAACATAAGCCCTACTGAGGACGCTGCTGTTTGGCAAGGAGGCCGGCCGAAGGAGTTGAGAGGGGTGTCTCCATCTCCAGGAAGTTATAGATCTCCCATTGCCAGTCCCGGCAAGAATCCTGTCTCCTTTATTTGTCTTGCTGGGGCAGAAGCCAGACCAATGTTGCCTCCTCGTCCCAGTTGGAACCAGATGCATTATTGATGGATGGCTGATTGGGGAACTCAATTACAGGGAGATTACTGGGCCGGTAGACAGTGGGACAGTGAGACCCTGTCACAACGATTGAATTAGTGCACAGGAGTGAGGGGAAAGTGTCCTTCAGAGGCGGCTCTCTGTCCCCCCCAGGACCGCCAGGAGAGCCGACTGGCCACAGCCTAGTTCGTCATTTGACAGATGACCTTCCCAACACCGGTGTCCGGATGGCCAGCTGGCTACGTTTAAGAAGCTATTTCTGCCCCGGCTGCACAGGGTTGTCCAGACATTGAGGCACATTTTGCACATTTTGCTGTTCTGAGCTTGTTATAGGAATGTGATTGTGTGTGTGTGTGTGTGTGTGTGTGTGTGTGTGTGTGTGTGTGTGTGTGTCGGTTGGTTGTAAGTGTGTGTGTGTGTGTGTGTGTGTGTGTGTGTGTCGGTTGTATGTATGTGTGTGTTTGTGTGCATGTGTGTGTGTGTGTCTATGTGTCTGCCTGCCTGCGTGTGTTTGTCTAAATCTCTTATTCCTGTGTATAATTTGATATATCAATAGCACCTGCTCTTCCGTCCACACAGAAATAGATGCAATAATGAGAAAATCGCAGAATGGGGAATGTATGTGCATAAATATTGGCATTTCACAAAATCTCATCCATATAACATAGCCCACCTGAATGGGAATTGTGCCTTGCAGGGTCACATGCTATTACAAGTTTAATGTGAAATCTAGATTGAAGGAGATGAGAGAAGAGGACCCGGCCAGTTGAAAGGGAGGCATTCATCTTCTTTTCCTGTTGGTCAGCAAATGCGCTCAAAGCAAAAGAAAGGGGGGAAAAAAAGGAAAGGCTGAACCAAAAAAAGACAGGGGTTGTATCTTTCCCACTGTCCACAGCCAGGGGATGCTTTGGTCATAAAGGTTGGTACCACTGTTCTTTATTTTATCTTAAAATGGAACATAAATCAGGTGTGATCTTACAAGCACTCTCCTTAGTAAAATTATCCTCCTTAAAAAAAGACATCCATAGATGCAGTATTATTATTAGGCGATCAGGGATTATTCCCCCCTCTGGTATAATTTGCGGAAAAAAACACACATTTGTGATCTTTGATGCCGTTTTCTATCCCTTAAGTGTCTTCTTCCATTGTGGCTGTGTTGGTGTGTCAGTGCAGAGAATGACTCCTGAAAGAGGTCATTGTTTGGCCTGGCGTTGTCAATGGAGACGGAGGCATAGCTGGGGATTAGCCGGACAACAGGCAGCTTTCAGGGCGCTCCTGCTTTGTCCAGGGTCTCCTCTAACCGCCCGGACACCCCGGTGAGCCGCCCTCCGCTCCGCTGCCCCTGCTTCTCTGAGCACTGGGCACGAGTTGGAGCCAAAGAAAGGGTTTAATAAGGAGTGGAGAACGGCCATTAGCTCCCCACCAGCCTCTGTTGATGGGGGGAATAGAATGACCAATCAGGCCGACCAAAAAACACTATTTCGAGTGTGTGACATGTCACGATGGAGAAGAAACTGCCTTTTTTTTAATCGTGTTGTGGGTTTTTCTTCAGATTCAAGCTATGTTCTAGAACGATTGCATTCTGGGTCTGAGTCATATAACTCAAAGTGACTTGTCTTAAGTAAAAAAAAATACATGTGTGTGTTTGTGTGTGTCGGTGTGTGTGAGTGTGTGGCTTGAATGGCTCAATCCCACATGCTCACCCACACACACGCTGTCTCCTTATTTCCTTAATAATAAAACTCATAGGGCTTCTCGGATGAGTCACAGAATGTTTATTAACTGGTCAGCAGTTAAATATATATATATATATATATACTGTATATATACACTTAGTCATCAATTTTGCATCTATCTTCCAGCTACAACAGTACGGATGGAGAAGCTGTTGATCATGGTGAGGATTAGGGTGATCTGGGCACATATACACTACACATATACAGTACATTTCATTAATAAATATTTTTGTGAATTTTAAAAAGCAAAAATGTGAATGCTGCCAATACAAATCCACATCTCTAGAAATGCGGTTCTTTGTTGCGTTACATTTGCTCCATAGAAGGCAGAGTTTCCAAGCCAGCTGAGCAGGCTGTAACAGAGGAGAACAGGGCTGCTCAGAGAGTCCTTGTTCAGCCACAGGTCATAGGAGAAATATCATGAATACATTCATGCAATTTGCAGCTGACCTCACTGCCGAGTGAATACATGCATGCTATTATTTAGGGAAATAATCATCATTAAGTAATCCTTTTTGTAAATTAACGTCAATGGTTCGTCATATCAAGTTGCAACCTCAAAGTTGCCTGGTAAGCAAGGCTCTGTTTTGCATCAATTATCATTTGGGATAATTTGCTGTAAGGAGTTACACAGGGGTGGGGCTGGGGTTTAATTATATTCATGGTATGCATGCAGAATTTGCATCCACGTTGTCGAAAAGTGTACAAAGTCAAAGACATCTGCTGCACGTACAGACACACATGCACAGAGTCACGCACACACTATGCGTACATGCCTGCACAGCAATTTACTGATCACAAATGCTTAAAAAGTGTTGTAATTATTCTTGATTGTAAGAGGATTTCACAACATTTTAAAAAGCACAAAAATACCATTTGTAAGTGAACATGACTTACTTGAAAAGATAAACAGAGAAAGTCCTAAATGGACACTTATCATTATCTTTTATCTCCATTATCCTTGATATATTTAGCATTCTCTAGATAGATATTCTAGATATTCTTCCACTATTTCAACTATTTCAACAATCTCTGAAAAACATATTCTTGCCGTATCACTTGAATTTACGACGACTCATCTGGCGCCTCTTGAAAACAGAAACCAATAAGATGACCCAATGGCAACGTTCCTCCATTATTTAACCCCCCTTGTTCCTCTCTTATCAGCAGAGACCAGTGCGCTGCGTGTGTCCTTAAAAGATTTGACGTTTAAAATGAATAATAGTGAAATCCAAATTCAACATTGCAGACTTGAGCATGACCAATAATAAAACAAAAAATAAATAACAACAGCAACAATTATCATTGCTCATCATTTTATTGTTCTAGCCATGGAGTAATACAATTCCCATTTTATTATTCCCCCCAAAAAATGGGAATTTCCCATTTACATCCGTGTAAATGGGGCTTCCCATTTACAAGCGAAACACACTGGCGCGGCGTGGGAACTTTCCGCTGGCGTGTGTGCTGTGTTTAACAGCATGCACAGATGTGACGGCGACTGTAAACACAGCGGAGAGAGAGAGCGCCTCCCCCCCCCCCCCCCCCCCCCCCCCCCCCTGTGCCATGCGCGCCTTGGATACGATGGCGGCTAAATAAGAAATCAAGATTAAGATCGACGCTGGGGGCCTGACAGTGGGGGCAGGAGGGAGGGAGGGAGGGAGGGAGCCGAGCTGGAGAAATGGGACAAAAAACCCTGGTACGCATGTAGAGCCATAGCGGTGTGTTCTAATGTGGTTGAACCACTCACTCCCCTCTGGAGTGGGGGGGGGGCTATTCATCCAGCATAGCGTCTGTCTTATCACCTCTGAGCGGTAAATCTGATGTGTCTGTTAAGTCGGGTGAATGACCACCGTTTTGTGAGCGTGTCACATGCGCACGCACGCCCACACACGCACAATATACGTGCATGCATCTCTGCAAGTTTGTGTGTGTGTGGGGGTCTTTGATTATGTTTGTGTGTGCGTCTTTGCAAGTGTGTGTGTGTGTGTGTGTGTGTGTGTGTGTGTGTGTGTGTGTTTGTGTGTGTGGGTCTTTGATTATGTTTGTGTGTGCATCTCTGCAAGCATGTGTGTGTGTTTGTGTGTGTGGGTCTTTGATTATGTTTGTGTGTGCATCTCTGCTAGCGTGTGCGTGTGTGTGTGTGTCCAGTGGGTCTGCAGTGCCGAGCCACAGGGTTTAACCCCTCCTCATTGATCCCCAGGTTGCTCAGGGCCGCCACTTAATTCTCCAATTTTCAGCTGTTAGAGATAGAATTGGAATAATAAACAGCTGAACCGCCCAGTAATAATCCCACTGACCCGCCCACCCTTCCTCTCTTGCTCTCTCTCTCTCTATCGCTCTCTCCCTCTCTCTGTAGTACCTCCTCCTCCACCACCCAGACAGCCCACTTCAGGGCAACTGGGGCTGGGTAAGGTTTCTTCCCTCTGCCCCTAATCTCAACCAA
>NC_140285.1:6623009-6680509 GCF_964030765.1 Micromesistius poutassou | reverse complement strand
GCAGAGGCCAGAAAGTGACTCAAGAGAGATGAAGGCAGAAGATATAGAAAGGCCAGGAAGGCGGATAACAAAAAGTAAAGGAAAGGGAAAGCGATAGCAAAGCAAAGATGAAGAGAGAGGGAGCCATATCCTTCAAAGCCCCAGCAGGAGATGGGCTCCCTCCTCTGGGGAGCGGGGCCGGGGCGGCGCGGGAGGACCTCCGTGTCGGCTGGAGCTCTGGGCAGCAGGTGTGAGAACTCCCTGCTACCGCTGGCGTCTCCTCTGTTATTACCTCTTTCTTTTAGGGCCGTGAAAGAAGGAGCAGATGAGAAGGAGAGAGAGAGAGAGAGAGAGAGAGAGCTTGAGTGCCAGTGAGAGTGATTGTCTGTTTTACTGATGGATGGCCGCCCTGTGACTCACGCATACATTTATAATAATTATCCCCGGCAACGGCAAATTATTCATGGCAGATGAAATATTTTTCTCCTCCTCGTCCAATGAGAGGCCTTATCCCGTCGGCGAATGGATGTTTTTGGAAGTGTCAGCGAATGACCTCCCACTTGATTTAACAACTTTCTGGTGGGACCCCACCCGGGAGCAGAAGCTACCCAGCAGATGCCCGGGCTTATGTGGGACAACGCGGTTAAAAGCCCCAGTGTGAGATACCCTGGGTGTAATGGCATAGGCACATAATCCCTTCAGCAAACATATCTTTATTTGAAGGGCACTACCTCAGTATGGTTAGGGCTGCAGAACACATCTTGTGTAGGCTAAAGGAAAGGGGCTCCACACCCAGCTGTGTTCAGACAGCCTCCTGTCAGGTGCTGAGATGTAGCGCCAGCGTTCAGATTGGTTGTTTTTATGATAGTACAGGTATAGCGGGCGGGGTTCTGACAGCTGTAGCCCGGGGAGAACGTCTTGCTTGATATTAATGTCATAAATCACAACTGGAGCTGGCACGACAGCGGCTTCAGCCTCTTCTTGACTCAAAGTGACGAGCCCTTCTTATGTTCACCGACCAAATGTTGCTTTGTTGATGGATGCATTTTTGGATCACTAGCCAGATCACTCGCCAGAGGTAAAACATCTGTCTGAGGTGTTATTATATTACAATGTGTAATTATGACCAAAGTACCACAGAGTCCAGTAACATCATTACATTTTGCTTTGCTAAATCACTGCAATTGGAGGTGATGCTGTCTAACGCAGGTGACAACAAGATTTTTCCATTGCTTAACTAATGGTCAAATTCCATTGGAGAGAGAACAATATGCTTGGCCTGATTTGTTTTTGCTTGGTTGAGTATTTGTAAAATGCTTTCTAAATTGCGGACGTGCTGACACACGGCATTAAGCAGTGTTGGGTGACAGCATGTCTCAAAAGAACCGCACTTACCCTTCTCGGCAAGATTCATCCAAACCTGTTTGCTAAACCTGTTGTTTACTGACACACGGTCACTTTTGACCTCAAGACACACACCTAAAGATTTCCAAATCGTGTTTTGCAATTGTTCACCTGTCATCTACAATATGGCTTTGAATGCACCGATTTTACACAGATATATTTGCAAAGAATGTACCAACATTTCATTTTGTATGTTAATTACATCTATGGTAGAAAAACAAATTTGTGTCCAAATACTGCCAGGGTCCTTCTCCTGGGATGACTATAATTACGACGCTCGCTGTGGGATTACTCCGTAATTCAGCCAGCCAATCAACCGCCCCCTGACGTTTTATCCCGGCTCTCTCGTAACACACATCTCATAAGGAACCAGTGGCAACAAAAGATTCATAGATCCCCAAGGCTCTTAGTGGCTAACTGTAGTGATTGGCTGTTGTCTCCGATCAGAGATGGGGAAAGGTGAGACGGTGGTGGTGATGGTGGTGGTGGTGGTGGTGGAGGTGGTGGTGGTGGTGGAGGTAGGTGTCAGTGCTGGGTGAGTGGAGGGGGAGGGTGTGCTCTGAACTGAATAGAGCGTTGATTGGATTGATCCACATCGCTCTTGTTTACTAGCAGCCCTCCTTACAACTGCCACAGTTTTAATAGCGGGCTCTCCCTATAGGCTTGTTGTTTCCGTGTGCGCTTTCTGCTCCTCTGGGCAGCGAGACAAACAAAAGTAGCGGGAAGGGAAGAGGTATCCCCCCCCCCATCCCTGGAAACACACACACACACACACACACACACACACACGCACACACACCCCAGGGGAGCTGTGAAACCGCACTGGAGCTCTTCTGGCTCTGGGCTTCCTGCCAAGATCACGTTTCAGTTGGTGTTAGCATGAGGTAGAGCCACCGCACGAGACTAGCGGGCACCTAGCCACCCCGGGCCCAGGAGCTGCTGCACTCTCACTCATACTCGGTCTGAACCTGGAAAGCTGGAGGAATTTCAACAAAGCCAAATACTTTTCCCCGATTGACGGCCAAATCACACCCACCGGGGCTCTTAAGGCTCCACTTGGGCGGCTGGCCCCTCCAGAGTAAAGCTCATTTTGGTGGACAAGGGCCCTGCCACTGTCTTCATCACGCACTTCCACAATAGAATGCAGCTCACACAGGTCCCTCTATAAATCCCAGGCGCACACAAAAGCTGTCAGTGGACTGCGGCTGAATAGATTAATACGATTTCCATAATTAGGCAGGCCTCTGACAATAGGATCCTTCAGGCTTTGTCTCACTAGCAACGGGATTGTCCGAGCCGCGCACGTCTGTCGGACGGTGGTCCCGCACAATGACCGCACAGACAGTAAGGCGGTCAGTGGCGGAACATCTGTCTCTCCTGGGGCCAAGAGCACACACACACACAAATGGGAAAATCTTATGTGCACACAAGCTGATTCCTTATCAAGCGCCCTGCAGCCAGTCTTCCCCGTGCTCCCACATCTCAGGATGAAAGGCGGCCTTAGAACATTCAGACATGTTCATATTCAAATAGTATTCTACTCCCTTTGAGATGGACAAGAGAAAGGCCTTCCTTCGTGTTATTTCATTAATTAATTAATTCCAAATGGTTTGCTAAATATGCAATACTTAGAAACTTGAACTGTGGGGTTTCTTGTTATAAAACCAATACCAATTAAAGTCACAATATTATTGCAATTTATAGTCTATATTCTTTATATATTTTAGCATTTAATCATATTGTGTTGCATATATTTCAACCGTCCTGTTTTGCAACTTCTAATCTTACAATTTACATCCAGTGCCTCCAGTAAATGAATGTCCACAGCGGCCCTGGTTTGTAAATATAGGAAAGATTAGAATTTGCTTTATTGTGGAGCATTTTTATTACAAACTGTGAAACATGAAGCAACTCGGCGGAGATTCAGAGAGAATAATGGGATTCTTCTTCTGATTTGAGAAAGCCAGTGTGTTATTATGGTTTTTGACAGCTGGGCTGGGCTCTGATGCAGGCGGGGCTGCATGGGGCGGTAGTGACGGTGGTGGAGGGGTGATGGTAGTATAGGGGTGATGGTGATGGTGGTGGTGGAGGAGGGGTTGGTGATGGTGATGGGGACGGTGATGGTGGGAGCATCGGGTTCTGTTCAGTTGATGGAGGGGACAGCAGTTAGCCCTTCTCAGCCGTCTCAATGTCCAGCGCGGTCCGTGGAGAGGGGAAAGAGCGCCTGCTGTCCACTCTCTCCCCTCCCCCCGTCCCCCTCCCCCCTCTCCTCTCCCGCCCTCTATCCCTCGCTCCCTCCATCGTTCCCTTTACTCCTTTCCATTCCTCCATCCCTCCCTCTCTCTCCCCGGCTGCAGATTTTATGAGCTCCCCTGGGCTCCCATCCATCTCTGTCACACACAGGCCCCATTATTGGGCCTGCTCAAAAAACTGGTGGGGCTGCAGATGGGGAGGGCCTGCAGGACATATACAGTTTCTGCAGGCAGGACAATGACCTGCGAGTCAAGCCACAAGATGTGGTCAGCTGGGTGTGGAGGAGCAAATGTCTTCCGCATGTTCGTTAAAAAAAATGGTTGGAAAGAAAGAAAAAATATGAAAGTGAGAAGAAAGAGTGTTAAAATGCAGGATTCCTGGTGGTGGTGGTGGGGATCTGTGATTTCGGTTGGCCTGAAGCTTAGGGAACCACTTGAATTGGTTTGGCCATTGGGAACTTAAGGCAGTGGATTTGAATATGAAGGACGTGATAATCCAATGGCCATCTGTTCTGCTGGACTGATCGGACTGAATAAATAACAGGCGTAATCTGAAAACACACACACACAAGGGGGGTTACCATGAGCGGAGAAAGAGGCCAAAGTTAGGGAGTGGGTGGGAGAGCGGGAAGGCAGAATAACTGGCAGAGGATATTGAGCTTTGATTTAAATGGCAATAAGAAGCCTGGCTCCACACACAGACAGATCTATGAATAATGAATCATCAGGCATCCGCTGGAAGTGGAAGGCAGTGAGGCCAGTAATGACGACTTCTCTGTCTTCTCTTCTACCTCTCTATTGCTGCTTGCGGTTGGTCTCACCTCAGGCTAAATCATGACAGTTCAATACTGCCAAGCTATGCTTGGAATGTCAAGGTAATGCTCGAGCTGAACGCAGCCTTGGTCTCTTCCAAATCGTTCTTTAGTTATAGCCTCCGTTATGCTCGGCTAAGACGGTTGTTTTACGCACACTGCAATCAATGCAATCAATTTGACTTTTTTTTTGGGGGCAAACAACACATTCGGAAATACACACTTTAAAATGTAGCCTAATTTTTATTGATTTGAAAGTGATTGGGGAATAAACCAGGATACGACTATTTGTGTTTGAATCAATTAGCCTGTGTTGATTTGGCAAGTTGATCAGTCATAACAGCATGGTGGATTGTATTTTATAACAAACATTTCCCCCTCCTCCTCTCTGTCCCCCAACAAAAAAAGGAAAAGGGTTATGTATTCATCCAATTAAACCCATTTATCTATTCCACTCTCTGGCCTGCATGTTTACTAGCTCACACGCCAGGACTTGGGATTGCAGCAGCAATGATCAATCAGAAGCCAGCCAATGCTGGAGTCAGCAAGAGGAACAGGCATTCCACTTCCCCAATGTTCCATGAGAGACTGTGCTGATGAATAGCACACTATGCTGCCATTCCAAACCCAACCCCCCGCTTTCTCTCTCCTCATTCTCTCCACACCACTGTCCACACACACACACACACACACACACACACACACACACACACACACACACACACACACACACACACACACACACACACACACAAGCAGAGACACGTACACATACACACACACACACCCCTCCCCTCCCCTCTCCTACCCTCCCTCTCTGTCCAGCCGGCCGCTGAGCCTTTGGTGCTCTGGTGCGCAGTGGGTGGGTGGGTGGGTGGGTGGATGGACGGGTGGTGGGTGGGAGGTAAGCAGGAAAAGCAGGCACAGGGAGAGATAACAATAGGTCCTCCGGGAGATGCAGATGCAAGCAGTACTGGAATAGTGGAGTCTTATCATTTCTCCAACACAAGCAAGGAAAACGAAAAAACTCAAACTTCAACTCTTCACTCTCCCTGCGAAATCCGAGCCCCTTCTGCTACCAGGCATGACGGTAGCACTAAAACAGAATCCACTCTCAACAGGATCGCAGGCCATGCGTCGATGTAGACATTAGAGGGGTGACGAGGGAAACAGCCATGAAAACAACCCAACCGATTCAATCTTATTTAACCTCTCCTTTGAAAATCTGGTTATAACAGAATCTTCCAAACATACATTCAACAATCATTGAATCAGGGCCTGGAAAGTTGAGTGGTTAGGGTGTTTGAGATTCTGGGTTCTGGCAACAACGTCCACTGTATACCTGTATGCATCCCTGAACGAGATGCCTGAACTCCACCTGCTGATGAATGACAAATGATACATGATAAATAACATGTACAACCTAAATGTAGTCTATTAGACCTTTCTAACCTTGGTTTTCCCCACGGGTTTGTGTCCGCAGGCCTGTTGAAGATGCACTGGAACCCGGAGCATGCCCAGCCCCTCAGCCAGTGGCCTGAGCAGCACCTGGACGTGTCCTCCACCACCTCCTCCCCAGCCCACAAGTCGGAGCTCTACGGGGGCCGTGGCCGCGGCTCCTACAACTACGCCTGGGCCAACGACGACATCTCCGCCCTCACCGCCTCCAACTTGCTGAAGCGCTACGCTGAGAAGTACTCCGGCGTGCTGGACTCGCCCTACGACCGCCCGCCCGCCGCGGGCAGCTACCCGGAGCCAGGGGCCTTCGGGGGCCTCAGCGGCCCCAAGACTGAGCTGGAGCCCTGGCCGCTCACGCACAGCACTGATGGCTCTTATCCCCTCGGGACTCCGGGGGGCCACGACAGCATGCCAGGGTCCAAGCCCGCGGCCCCGCCGGCAGGCCCTCCGGGGTCCGGCAGCGGGGCCAACAGTAACCTCTCGGACTCCGGCTACAGCGGCAGCAGCTCCTGCAGTGGCTCTCATTCCGGCGACTACCCCCCGAGCTACAACGGCACCTACCTGTCCTCGGGATACTGTCCCCAGCCCGGCGCAGCACTTCCCCCGGCCTCCCTCCATGCTCTTCAGACCACGCCCACCCTGGTGCCAGGCTACAGCCCCACCACCCCCATGTACAACTACTCGCCTAGCGCCTACCCCCACCAGACCGGCCTGGCCCCCAACTACAGCCACCCTTCTGCCACCTACCTGCCCTCAGGCCTGTCGGCTCCCACCCCGCTGCCCTCCAGGCCCACGGCGGTGGGGGGCAGCTACAGCTACCAGAGCGCCAGCCTCGGAACCGCAGAGTCCGGGGGATCGCTCAAGAGGAAAGCGTTCGACATGAGCCTTGAAGAGAACGAAGAAGGGGACGCTTCCCGCTACAGGAAGTACGGCTATGACCAAATGAAGGCCGAGGAGGACACCCCCTACAGTGTCAATGACAAAGGCGACCGGGGGAACGGCTTTAGGGCGGGAAGCGCGGACGCTCAGACCTTCAAGCCCAGGAAGCCCTCCTCCCAGCCCCTGGTGTCTCCTCAGTACGGGGTGGCTGGGGAGTACAGCCCACCGGCGGGGATTACAGAGGATAATGTCGGTGGAGAGCAGGGCTTCTCCCAGCTGCAGCAGCAGCAGCAGCAGCAGCACCGTTCCCACAGCCACAAGCGGGACACCCTGAAGAGCCCAGACCCCCGGCTGCTGGACCTGGTCAACGGGGAGTTGTTGGACTGCAGCCCGGGCCTCGCTTGGGGGGAGCTGGTGGGACTCACTCACGTCAAGACTGCCCTGGAGGAGGACCTGCTGTGGCCCGTGTTGAGGCCCAGCCCGGCGGTGCGGCCGCCCTGCACTGTGCTGCTGTTCGGCCCCCGCGGAGGAGGGAAGACCACCCTGGCTCGCTCGCTGGCCTCTCAGCTGGGCGCGTCCTTCTACCGGCTGAGCGGTGCCATGCTGGCCTCCAAGGGGAAGGCGGAGGCGGAGCAGATCCTAGGGGCTCTGCTTCAGGTGGCGGCGGCGCGCCAGCCCTCGGTGGTGCTGCTGAGCCAGGTGGAGGCCATGGAGGAGGAGGGGCTGAGGCAGTCGCTGTTGTCCATGCTGGAGAAAGCCCAGGTGGGCGCGGCGGCGGCGGGTCAGGTTATTATCGTCTGCGCCACCGGGCGGCCAGACCTGCTGCAGGAGTCGGTCCACCGGAGCTTCGCCAAGCGGTACCACGTCCGCCTGCCAGACGTGGGCATGCGCAGACAGGTGCTGCTGCAGGCGCTGGTCCCCCAGGGCTGGAGCCTCAGTGAGAGGGAGCTCAGTTCTGTGCTCCAACGCACCGAGGGCTTCTCTGTGTGGGAGCTGCTGCAGCTCAGCCAGCAGGCACTCTCCTCTGCATCCACCTCCACAGGGGGGGCCATGCACGGCCTGCCCACCGCCTCCTCGACCCCCACCTTCAAAGACTTTGAGAACGCCTTCTGCAAGGTGCGCCCGCACACCAACCCTAAAGAACTGGACACTTGTATAGAGTGGAGCAAGGTGTATAGCCACTGAAAATGCAGCCAAACACTGTATTGGGACTGCCATGTTGACCCTATCTTGGCTCTGAGACGACGAGCCTTGGGAATGTTTTGATGTTGTTTTGTACCTATTATTATGCAGCCAAAAGAGTTGGAAGAGCTCAAAGATGCGGGACAGCTGATCAATGTTTTACTGGCATAAACAAGCCATTGTGTGCTCTTTTAGTTTCCGCTATAAATAAACACACTACTTTATTTTTCCCAAAGAGATGAGAGAAAGGGCCTTGTTGAGTGGGACAATGGCGTGTAGTTAAAATAGCTGATTGGGCAACGAGGAAGCGTTATGTAAGGATACTCTTAGAGATCCTGATTAGCCTTGGTCCAGGACACAGCAGGTATTTATGCTGGGTGCGGGGTCCAAGATTATGGATAATCAGGGTGTTGGGAAATCCCCCTTTTCACTGCTACTCTCAGGATCGAAGTTGGATTGCCAGCCCTCTCTCATTTAAGTTTGAATTAATTTAGGATTCAGCATTTAGCAAAAAAGCCCCAGATTTTCAAAATCACATGTTTCTAGCCAAATTTACTAATAATAGTAGTGATAATAACAATAATATTAATATAATAATGATAAATAATAATAATATTATTATAATAATTAGATATGCACCAATCCCAATGAATCATATCCATTGTCTCCATAGCTTTTCACCAAACTTTATAATAATTGTCACAAGCGTATTATTCCCTTGCCAGTATAAGTCCTAGTGCCCCGCTCTGGTGCTCCTGGTCAGAACACAGTATTACTAGCACATCCCTCTCACCATCCCTCTCTGCTATTCTAGGGGCACCTTGCAGTTAACCAATGCATTTAAACACAAAAATAAACAACAATAAATGACAAAAAATAGTACAATGCACACACGATATACAGTATTATTTTTTAAATTCACTTTCTCCATTTAAGTATTTGTTTACCTCACATTCCTCGCTGAGTGCAGTTAAGTCTGAGACATCCTACTTTCATCCTACTTTGCTTTAACCCTCTGCAACCCCACAGAGGTGTGTTTTTGTTTTGTTTTGTTTTACATTTTTGCTTTACCACGTACTCATTCTTTTTTATTTTCTTTAGCGTGTAGTCTTGTTTGAAATGCTCAGGAAGAATTTCTTTACCTCAGAAATATGAATTTAAGAATGTATGTAATCTTAGGGTCTTAGCAAAAGAGAGTGATGCAGAGCAAGGGGTTTGGGGGACGGGGTGGGCGGTTTGGGGGAGAGTTAGGCGGGTGAGGGGGGCAGGGGGGGGGAGGGGAAGGGGGAGAGGGGCTGACAGTCTTGTTATACTCCACTGCAGCTGGGCTTTTACCTCTGAAGAGAAACTTGAAAATGCTACAAAGAGTAACATTGAATGTAATTCAGGTATTTCAAAGGATATTTGATGCCATAAATTCATGTTTTTATTATATATACAGATATAAATACATTTTTTTTCCTTTGTTATTTTTTTCTTGTTTCTTTTGATGGTAGATTTGTTGGTGGAGATGTGGTGGTCTTCATAAAATTGTTATGTAGAATCCCCCCAAAAGACACATCCTTTTTGTTGGACAAACTGCATATCGTTATCATGTTACGTGTTTACATATCCTGCACATTAATGTCTGTTTGAATAGTTTTATGGCTGCAGTTGACCATTATGTATTGTAAATAAATATAATAGGCACAATCATACATGTGCACTCTACAGCAACTACATCAAACTACTGAGCACAAAACCTCTTAAAAGGGACAAAGACAAAGAAAAGTGAATATGTCACAAGCATGTGGCTGCAGCTGATACAATATAAAGAATAATACATATTATTGTGAACATATTACAGACAAACCCATGATGTAGACAATCCAAAGAACAACTTTTCATCCATTTGGAAATCCCTTTTTAACAAGCTGGAACCAGGAGGTCATTCAACCCTGTGCTTCCGAGGCCACAATTTTTTGGCTGTTGCCATGGTACCAAGACGGTATTCAAAGAATGATGTTGCATTTCCTACGGTCCAATATCCTCCACTCTTGCTGTCCCACTCTCTTTCTACCTTGCTCTCTCATTTCTAATCATTCTTCTCCCTTCATTCTGCCCCCCCTCACCACCCCCCTTCTCTCTCTCTCTCTCTCTCTCTCTCTCTCTCTCTCTCTCTCTCTCTCTCTCTCTCTCTCTCTCTCTCTCTCAATGTCCCCAATGCAATCTCATTAGATTGGATTGCCCACTAGCCCCCTAGCCACCGCCATGTGGTGCATAGCCCCAGTCCCCACCCCACCCCAACCCAACCCAACCCAACCCCGTCCCCCACACACCTTCCCCATACAGATCCTTCTGGAGTCGCCATGCCCCTGATTGATGTCCAGCAACCCTATATCACAGTCCGGCCCTCCCATCCTCTACAGCTGGTGGCCTCAGTCATGCCATGCAAGCAGATCAATCAGAATCACCCCCGTTGTGCATATTGATCACTGTCTACCAAACCAAAAAGAAAACACACACATACACAATACATACACAAATGATAGGACGTAGCCTCGAGGGTCGGCTGTAGTCCAGATGTTCTCAATTACTTGTTATTTTTTCCGAGACCGAAATTAAAATGGTGACTTTTAGCGTTATTTTCTAGCAAATCAGCGACCCGTGGCTGCCCGATCTACCACTTGATGAATCAGTGTTGTTCTCGCTTTTAATCAAAACAGTTTGTCCAACAAAATTGGCTTTTTCTTAGCTGTTATTATCTCTTATCACGGTAACTTTATTATTGGTTCTTGTACATTTTCTGTAACCATTTCTACCTCATTTTGCGGCATATTGTACATGAAAGTATTTATTTCATGTCTTTTTTGTCTGTTTAAAAAAAAAAGTTCTTGAACTGTAATGGTCTACCTCAGAAAAGACTGTATTTTAAGAGAAGAGTATCACACAATATTAAACAGAATATGTCAATATTTGACCACGACTATTTATTTGTTTTTAATGACTTCAGCAGTTAAGGGACTCCAATTGGCAAGAGTGCAGAAATGACATAATGTTGATGCTTACCTCACCATCAGAATAAGGTCAGCAGAGTCACTTTAACTGATTACCAAATCATTTAATGTATCAACACACTAATGAGATTTTGTAGTGTTTGTAATATGGGCTTGGGGTGACTTCACGCAAAGTGACTTGTATGGTCTGCATCGATAATGAGGAAGGAAAACACAACAACAACAACAGAGATGAGGTCAAGCTCTGCGGTCTATTGAATTTAAGTCATTGCTTTATTGCATGTTTGTGGCTTTGCAAATGTGTGTGTTTGACAAAAGGAGAGGGAGAAGGGTGACTCACTCGAAAAGAACATTCTGAAAAAAGCTGCATGCGTGTGTGCATGTCCGTGTTTATGTGTGTGTGTGTGTGTGTGTGTGTATTAATTATGTGTGTGCACTGTTGTGAATGTAGGGGCCTTGCATGTGTGTGTGTGTGTGTGTGTGTGTGTGTCTGTGTGTGTGTCTGTGTGTGTGGGTGGTTATTGTGTGTGTGTGTGTGTGTGTGTGTGTGTGTGTGTGTGTGTGGGTGGGTGGTTATTGTGTGTGTGTGTGTGTGTGTGTGTGTGTGTGTGTGTGTGTGTGTGTGTGTGTGTGTGTGTGTGTGTGTGTTGCGGGCTCCAGAACAGCAACAGAAGCAGTGCTCACACACCCTGGAGGCCTCAGGCCAGCAGCACCAGAGCCCAGAGGTCCTTCATCCCTGTCACTGTCTGTAAACAACATGGTGTCCCAGCGGCACGGCCAGCGCTATTTCCAGTGCTTCCTGACATCTCTCAAAAACTCATAGCCAAACGACAGGAACAAAGGGAGAAAATCAAGAGAGACTCACAACAAAGTAAAGTGGAAGTTTTATTGCAGAGCAGCGTCCTAGTACAGCATCCTCGTACACCATCCCTGTTATGGATAGCGGTGTCAAAGCTAGGTTTTTAAACATCTGTGACTGCGTCCCAGTAGGCTAGTGTTGGTGGAGGTGTTGATGACAGAATAATTACTACTCTAATGATGATGCATGGCTTCGGATATGACCACAACCTTGTGCGCCACATGCCCTTGGCTTAATGATGAAGAGGACTTGTTCCTGCAACCGCTTGCTAAAATAATCTAGTTATATTTCATACAAGGTAAAAAAAAAATAGAAATAACCTTTAAAAGTAGCCTGCTTGAAAACAATAGTTTTGAAAGGGTTTGTTCATGCTCTTGTTGGTCACCGGTATTGATCAGTTATGCTTTGTGGATTCTCTTCAACTGATGCAATTAAGTAAGAGTTGAAAGCATATTTGCTGTGCGGGACCCATGCAGGAGGTTTATGAACTGTGGCCTTACGTTTTATCTGATAATCAATAAAAACTGATAGTCCACAGTGTACACGGTGGCCTAAGTTAGGCATTTAATTTGCTTTGCAGTGTGAAACAAACCTGGTTGCAGATTAACGAAGTGTCCTTGTAGTCCAAATGGATCCCTGTCCTCCAGGAAGTCAATCATCGTCTCCTCCCTGCTGATTGGAGGTAATTAGGCGAGCCAAGTTTGTAATTGGATAATAAAAGATGCTAATGAACTGTCGTCCTATTTACTCATAATACGACGAGCAGTTTGAGGAGTCCCATAGTTCTGGCTGTTCTATCATAACTTCTTCCATCTCCAGCACAAACACAGGATAATGACTCTTCCATTTATAGTGATTAATTTGCATTCATTAGATGATATATTTTAAATAATCATGATAGCTTTGGTGGAGGTTTTAGTCCTAGGAATCCTTTATCACTCAAATCTAACATTAAGCCTAATGCTTAACGATAATAATGTCAGGATGGTATCAATCATCTTAATGATGATAATGGATGTAAGTAAGTAGGTAGGTTGTATCTAATGGACACTGAGGATTTTTGTTGTTTGGTTTGGATGATTTGTCTTGAGCTTTGAGGTAAATATTCCCTGCTGGAGCTGTGCTAGAAGAAACATGATTTTTATTTTAGTCTGCAAGCAGATTATGTGGCTACTAATCCTTCAAACCAACTTATTTCAGTTGTGATTACACCTTGACAACATAAATGCCATTTATAAGAATAACCGTGGAAACAGAGGCCATTTTTGGGATTCCACTCCCTCATAGACACAACCTTTTTTCGTCTCTCACAATCTCTCTCTTTACTCTCTCTCTCTCTTTCTCTCTCTCTCACACTCTCTGTCTCTTTCTCTGTCTCTCTCTCTCCTCTCTCTCACTCTTCTCTCTTTATTTTCTCTCTCTCTCTGTCTCTGATCTCTCTCTCTCTCTTCTCTCTGTCTCTCTGTCTTCTCTCCCTCTTTCCATACTTATCTTTGGCCACCTAGATGCTAGATGTGCTGCTAGCCTTCCATTGTGCAGGCCTTGATACTGACAAGGTTGACATCAGAGGAGAGCTTTGACACTGGGTGAGTTAGGGCTGCCAGCTGTTAGCAATCAAGTCTATTTTGAAGTCAGGGACACATGGACCCCCAGGGCCAAAACAGCCACTAGCCAAACCCCTCGCACACCCACCCCACCATTCAACCTCAGAGCCCCCTGGTCCCAGAGATAGCCGGCACAGCTGTATTGGTTCCAGATGTTGAATGCCTCCAAGTCAGGCTTTTACCTAAGAGGACCCCGAAAGATTATGACAAACCAGCATGCAGATAGTGAATTCAACAAACAGCAACAGGTCGAGGAAAGGAAAAAAGTATAAGAATTGAGACAGAAATGAACACTAATTTGCTTGGAAGGGCAAAGTTAAGTTTTCAAAATGGATCAGTCAAGTCAAAAAAAGGAGCTGTATTTATAACAATATAATTCTTTTTTTTTTTTGAAAATCGGATTTCATGTTCCACCTATTGTCCTTGACAAGGAAGGTGATACATGATAAAGAAAACAGTATGACCTCAGGCTGTCGAAATCTCAGGAATCAATTTGATGTGACATACAGTGTTTTTGCTGGGAGGAGAAACTGTCCCCACAAATATTGGTGGACACACTAAAATACCTAAATAATAATGTTAGTTGCTGAGCAATAGGGCCTTTATGTTATATCTATATTATTTTTACGATGTATCTGATTGTATAAGTCCCAAGGAAATGATTGTAATAATGAAACTTGAGACATGAAACCTTAGTATCTGGCGTGCGGTTGTTTGAATGATATACACGTCAATCAGAAATTGAAAGGAAATTGATTCAGACAGGTGGAATGCCATGAAAAAAACGGAGATGTTCATGACTTCATCTGGGTTGTAAAGCGCATCTAAGTTTCTAATGTGACAGATTATCGTCACATAAAGTGGGTTATGTCTCATCAAATCATGAAGGCGTTATATGTTCATGTCCTTGGTTCATGATTAGTTGCTATGAATGCCGATGTATGTCTGAGTGCGCCCTGCTGCGACGTTGGGGGCGATATTGCTCGCTGGTATTCAATGTTGGATTGCAGCACCATCTTGCGGTCAATATAATAAAGACAGAATGGTAAAAGGATCAATTAAAAATAAAAACAGACCTATTGGCCAATTAGATATATTCACACAATTATTTATTATATAAATGCATTAATTTCACCTCAAATGTTGAATCGATTAATGTATTCTGTATATACAAAAGGCTACTACTAGCCTATTAAAATAAATGAGAGTAACTTTAGGCTACTACTAGGCTACTTACAACACCAACAACACCAACAACAAACAAATAAATAAACAAAACAATAATAACAAAAATAATTCATTTAAGAATCATTCAAATGCCTAGGCCAACTTGTTACAATTGTTTGACCAATTCGATACAATCAAATGGTCTTTTCATAACTACTAGGAGACCTATTCTAAGAAACCAAAACCCGCGACCAACAACACCCGTAAAGACACCAGCACAATTACAATCCTACATTAATCATTCCAATGCTTTCACCAAAGACGAGGCTAAACGGTAAAATGCTAAGGGGATTTGTGACTCAGGCTGTTCCTGGAAGTTGCGACTGAACTTTACGCGTGTCCAGTTCATGATGAGCGTTCACATGACGCTGACCACGCCCACGTTGTGTAGGCGTTCACATGATGCCACGCTCATGTTGTGTAGACGTTCACATGACGCTGACCACGCCCATGTTGTGTAGACGTTCAGATGACGCTGACCACGCCCATCTGGTGTAGGCTACTTTCAATTTGGTTGACATTGACAACTGTCGATTGTAGCGCAACTGCGTGTTCACCATATCCGTGTAGTTTATTATATTTAAATAATGCTATATTGAACACAGGCGACAATCATATTCGGCAGATATCCACATGGCATATTAATTATTGTTAGAAATATCACCTAACATGAATTGACTGTTATAAATAATGATTAACGTCATGGTTAATGTTTTACTTTTTTACACTAAGGATAACCTAATGATTGGGTATGCCTCTGGATGTTGTAATTTTAGCTTGAACATGTAATATATAGCCTATATATATTTTCAAAAGTATTTTGTTGGAAGCTGTATAGCGAGCCTAGAAACAGCCACAGGAAATAGTTGCGCTCTTCTCACTCACTGAGTTGTCATATTGCTCGTAATAGGGAAGTAGGCTACCCTACGATTTTTTTTTTTTTTACCGTGGAAGTTGCACCATATTTCACAGTCGGAGCTCGGTTCGCATTGCTTCGAAAAGGTCTGTGAAATAGCAGGGGATCGACCCAACAGCATCTTACATTACAGGTTGGACACTATGGGTAACTAGTGGCCCATACTGATGTATTAATTAACTTACAATTCGACAGACTATACCCTATTTCTGGAAACGTTTTGAGGAAAGCTGATTCAACTTTCTGTTGAAGGTAAGGGATGATTGTTAACAAGAGCCTGTTATTGTATATAATGACGGAACATATAGAGGTTATTACAGCTTATAGCCTGAATAATATTTCGTACAGATGCGTAGTTGGAATTCCATTACGTCTCTGTAACTCCGTTCGCTACTATATTTCGTTGATGTGACGTTCGTTGCCAGCTCGTTAAAACTAAGACTTGTGTTTAATGTTTCATTATATCGTCTGTTTTCATTATCACCTTTTGTTTTTCCAACTGTGAACTCGTGCAATGAAAAGGCTGGTTCTCCTATAAGTTGTACTGCACGTTCAACTAGGCCCTAACAGTTACTTCAATGGAAGATAACATCAAAAAGGAGCCAAAACATATAGTGTATATTTATATATAAAAAATGTATATACACCGCATCAGAGTTAGACATAGCTTTATTATCATCGTCATGTACTTGGTAAAAAAGAAGAAGAAGGAAAACCAGGTTAAAATATATTTGAGGTAGGCCTACTGTTATTTCGGAATAGGAAAGCTAAACGTCCTGCATGTTTACATTTCCTTGTTGTTGCATTCACATCAGATCTGAAAAACATGAACTATCATGTGAAACATGTACCGTAAGTCAGCTATGCAATCCTATGGTTATTCGAATAATAGGAATAATACATTTGTCGTATCTGATATTATGCATTTAGATGATTTATTAGGATTTGTGGTTATTGTTATGTCAAACATATTGTGATTATAATAACACGTTATGCTAATATGTTCCATGTAGTTCAACCTGCTGAAAGTTGGATTCAAATGTAATTACGTCATTATTATTATTATTATTATTATTATTATTATTATTATTATTATCATGTCAAGGTTTTCTGTGCTGGCAAGACACTAGAGCTCTCATCAGGGACCGTGCAGATGTACATCTCAGCACACATCATTGATAATCATTGAGGCTCGGGGTATGTTCTTGCTATCAAATCCTGAAGGATCGATTCTAGTCTATAAAGCCATCTATGATGCAAGATCCTTAGTTCATCTCTTCATAAACTATCTGTGTTTAAACTCATAAACACAGATATCCAAGTATGCAGACGGCCTGTCTGGACAGTCTCTGTTGGGGGGGGGGGGGGGGGGCGGGGCGGGATGAGTGCCTTAGAAATGCAGGCAGGGGGGCGTTATAGGCAACCTGGAAGGAGAAATGGCATCACGTAATAGGATGTAGATATTATGTTGGTATGTTGGTGAGAATTATGTGTGTTTTGGCTTTAGGGTTCTGTGGTTTTCAAAAACAGGAAAGCTGGGCTTATTAAAGAAAACTCTCTCTCTCCAAAATTTTCCATGGGACATGGGAAACCCATTAGTATCAGTTATTGTGCAGTAGCATGTCTCCTTCCCCCTCCACCCCCTCCATCACTCATACCTCGGTCCTCCTCTTAAGTTTAGCTCTGAGGTTGTTGCGTTCCCATCTTAAAATAACATCCCTGTTTCCTGTTTGGTTTGATTTTGCTATGCTAAGTAGATGATGGTTTTGTTCCGTGTGTCCCAGAGTTCCTACCGTAACCATGGCGCAGTGGGGCCTGATGAGCAAGCTGTTACGATCCATACCCACCGAGAACATCGATGACCTTTACCCTCCGACGACCTTCCCCATCTACGTCCGATGTCTGTTGGCTGATTGGATTGAGACGCAACCATGGTATTGACAGCAAACACACAAACAACACACGTCACGTATGCACAGTCACACACACAGTTACGCATGCACGCACACCCAAAACAGGAACACCCACTGTAATCTCAGCATGTAAAGGTGCTTTCAAGAAAGGTGAGGATTCATGAAAATTTGGAGATTGTCTACATACACACATACAGGCGCACACATGCACACAAACATGCACATACAAACATTAAGACACACTCTCAAACAAACATACACATACACTCTCATACACACACTCTCACACACCATCATCTAAGTGTGTGTTGGTTTGTGTGTGTGTTCCCAGGGAGGATTTTGAGCTGGAAAAAGTGGACCAGCAATTGCAGGCGCAGACCCTGTTGAACCAGATCATCAATTACCTGAGATCCAAGGCGGAGCAGGAGACCAACGTGGTGGAGAAGATCAGGCTGATGCACACAAGCAGCAACATGGTAAGATCTACAGCCTCCCCCTTCCTCTCTGAGCGGGTTCAAGCCTGTCTTACAGCCATCTTTGTTTGGTTTCAGGGTCATACATTGGGTCAAGGTAAACACGCACATGGATTTTATCTCTGCTGTTGCTTCTCTTGAAATATTTTATGGTTAGGCAACACAAATAAAAATTTCGCCAATGTGTCCCTCCCCATACACAGCACCACTCCCTCCCAGAGATATGGTTAACAAGCAGTGAAACAGTAATTCAAAAATACAAGAAATTGCTGTATTGTTGTATATCATACAAAGTATCATTTATCACTAGTCAGTACCATTGAATAAAATTATGTGTTGCCTATCTATTCTGTTCATATTTACTTTTAATATTTAATATTTCGGGACAATCTGATCCCAACCTCAAAATGATGACTGAACTGAAAGAGAAAAATAGTATCAAAATGAAACAGTATCTAGTGTTTATAGATGTCTGTTGCCCTAGTGCAAGAAACCTTGAAAATACCACACAAATCTGTTGGCATGACAGCAGCAATGAAAACATTGGTTTGTTTGTTCACTCCCCAGAGGTATTGGGTTAAACATGATGTCTGATGAGTTCCGATTGGCTGCAGAACTTATTGGTGGCTTTTGGCCAACGAGCACTTCATAGTTCTTAGTCAAAGTTTTGCTACGCCATAGGTGTACATGGTCTGTGAGGACTTTAGATTTGATCTGGGAGGCCCAGTTGTATGGTTAGAAGATGCCTATATACACACACACACACACACACACACACACACACATCCACTCAATTGATATACATGTCAATTCAAAACTAAAATAAATATGACATTAAAATAAAAATAAATAGTGTAATAAAACCATTTTATCTATGACCTACTAACCCCATAACTAGTCCCTACATGTGGGACTAGTCGCATCAAAAACCGTACATTTGTAATGTTTTCCAGAGCATGTGTTTGACCTTATTGCACTCCACCTGCTTTTCAGGAAATGTTTCGACAACAGTCCCTGAACTTCGGAGTAATGGTCCGAGACATGCTCAGGAAGGAAAGGCACCTCATCAACAACCCTGTAAGATGCATTGTTCCACAAACTGAAAAATCGGAAATTTGTCAGTTGGCGAGCCATTGACATCCATTATATTCCAAGCGAGTGTTTAGCTGCTGTATCTTTGTTTTGTCCATCCCAAGTATATGAGATGACATGTGTATATGACCTTAGTAGTTGCTGCGTTTAAGGCAGTGTGATGATTTTTAATTGAATTCAGAGCACCGTTCCAATAAGTTGCAAGGGTAAGTGTAGGAGGGGGATTTTTATTAACTGAGCCTAAGCATTCTGTCATGCTCATGCTCACAGACTTGGAGCCAAACATAAACTGGAATGCCAAACATTTCATATAATTTGCAATATCAAATTATCACCTAATGCCCAATTTCGGAACATGCTTTACCGCAAGAGGGAGTGAAACATATCAAGGCTGATTTACATCTAGATATTGACAATGTCTACAGTTTACCGGGTACCGGGTACTGGGCAAACCAGACACATCCTTTAAAGGGGAAGGGAACCAAAATTAGTATAATTTTGTGGACATTTGTCTTGTCTGATCATTTTTTGAAGCTTGAATCTGCATTATCTCTAATTACTCACGTGCGCTTCAACTCAACCATCAGTTTACTGCCAACGTAGCCCCAAGGAACATTGTACTATTTAAACTATTTTGTTATGACCTTTATGCCAGCATTGGGCACTACTATGCAAATATTTGGGTTGTGGGCAAAGATGCACGATAAGATGTGGCTTATACTACCAAGGGCCTTATCTGTGGTCTTTTGAAACATATAACCCCTTTAACCGCTCCTGCGGCTTATGCACAATGCAACTTTATTTTCTCGAAAAAATACTATACATTAAAATCTTCAAGATTGCCACTTAAATTTACAATTTGAATTTGCTCAGCAAGTCACTCTGGGAACGAGCAATATAATCCCTCCCCGATGCCCCTCTCCCAGCACATTAACCAATCACATCGGTGTATCTGATATCGGTGGGCCAAAAGTGTTGCTGTTTTACCGATCGGATACGGCAAGTCTTATCTATTGGTTAGCTCTGCTGGTCTGGATACGTCACCCCTTGTATTCTTCTGATTGGTCGTAGTGTTCATATTTTCAAATGCATGCTTGGGGCCGCCCCTCAAGTTGGGCCATTTTCATTACTTGTTGCCAGACCCTACAGCTTTCTAGATGCAACTTCAATTGCAATTTAAAAAAAATATGGTTACAAAGTATAACGATTAATTTGGGGATAATAGTAATAATAATATTGATAATAATATGTTTTTGAAGGTGAACCAAGAAACACACTCAATTCCACTCAATTCTGCAGCCCCCGCAGGTAGAAAATCTTTCGATTGTGGCGCAGTCTCCAAGCCGAAAGCCGGCCCCCAACACGAGCGATGTGGACAGACTGGTGTACCAAGTTCTGTTTGTCCAAGACTGCAGACAGATGATCCACCAGCAGCAGGAGGACCTGAACTGGGACAGACAGAACTTTGAGTCCAAAGGTGAGTGTACCCTTTGAATCTACCTGCAGTACCTGAAGATTGGATTTTGATTCTTAGGGTCACGATTAGATTGGAAATTGATTGTCGATCCAAAACAATTCCAGAGTTCAAAATCAATTCTCAAGTCAGTACAAAGGGGGCTAATTTCAAGATGGACTCCATTCTGCTGTGTGCCAAGAAAAGAGGTGTGGCAAATGATGGGATGAGTTAATTGTGTGTAAGATCATGCTGATTTTTGGAGGTTTTGAAACGTTTAGGAATCATAGAAGATAAGGATCTCGATTCCTACCTCAGTCGATTATTTTCCTCAACCCCTTAAACAATCACACTCACACACACACACACACAAACAACTTGTTTTCACATGTTTTTTACTACATAATCGTAGCACTAATCTATTTGAGCAGGTTAATATTAGCCATTTTCTTGCTATAAACACATTCTCACCAATATTGTAATATATGTTTCTTTGTTTATGTCCTGTAATGTTTTACATTTCTGTCATATTGCTTGTGTGTGAATTCCCCCCACTTTGTTTTCAGGCCCTTCCACACAGAATGGAATGGATCCACAAAACACAGAACTCCAAATACTCCAAAACAAGATTCAAGAGCAGGAGCATAACTTAAAAATCTTGGCAAAAGTAAGCAACGAAATATGGCATACTAAGACATTATGCACAACAGAGGGGATTCAGAAGGTTATTTCTTAGTTGAATGGGGTTTTTATGTTGTATATTTGTGATTATTTGCCATAAATTGCATAAATGTTGAGTTAAGTAGAAGTGTAGAATAAAGCATGTTACAGAAGTTAAGTTTACCAACGTAAATGAAACAGCTCAAATCTCCAAATTTCTCTGTACTGATTCTAGCTGATTATATCATAGTATTCCGGCACCTGAGTGCATAGCGAGGCACCCATTGCCAGATAGCGTAACACTATATACTGACTGCAGTAACACTAGGTAGTTCCAATGACGAGGCAGCATAAAGTCTGTTGTCAATGTGCACTTTTCGTTGGCAACTGTACATCCATTTAGTGAAGATATAGCGTTTCCTAATGGTCAAGTTGTTTATGATAGTGTGAAACTGTAAATAGACCAATGCAAGAATGACTGTGAATTTAATATTTAATATGCTTGTGTGTTTGTGTGTTTCTATGTCTGTGTGTGCTGTATGGTAGAACCGGTTGGAGCACCTGAAGAATGCAGTGGACTCCCTGGGGCACTGCCAGGCCCGCCTCATCAGCCAGCTGAAAGCCTGGAGTTGGGAGCAGCACCAGGCCTCCATAGGGCACCCGTTTGACGACAACCTGGGCCCAATACAGACCTGGTGAAGCCACAAAACCTCCACAAATCATGTTCTTGATGGTTGCTATGTTAAGTTTTATTAGAATAGCAACAATCTATTTCCTCAGGGCCAGTTGATTAGGTTGTTCTTACCAAGGGCCGGGCAGCTCTTTGTAAAGACTGTCACTTTAATTAACTGTTACATCAATGCCAACACGTGATCATCACTGATCACTGATTAATTACTGACTACTAATATTCTTGGCTGTATTGTAATTGTGTTATTGTTGTATGGTTATTGAGTTCATATTTTGTTCTCTCTCTCTCTCTCTCTCCCTCTTTCAGGTGTGAGCAACTGCTTGGTTTGAATGGGAAGCTGAGGCAAGAATGGATGCTGGCAGGGAATCCAATCCCAGAGCTGCAGGAGAAGCTGGCCACGCTTCAACAGGCTCTCATTAAAAGGTTTACATTTACCCCATTTACATTTCATCTATTTACATTTAATCAATCTACATTGAATTCCTGAACATTTGATCAATTCACATGTACTACTTTTACATGCATTTACATTTAACACCATCTACATTGAATATATTAACACAAAAAAACATCAAAAATTAACACATGAATGTAGTGCTACTTGATTCGCAAGTGTTTTCATAATAAATATGCAGAGTTATCAACAAGTATATGTGTTTTTACAGTAAGCAAATTAAATTGCTGATTTGTGTCATGTTCCAGCGTTCTGCTGGTGGACAAGCAGCCTCCCCAGGTCATCAAGACACAGTCCAAGTTCTCCACCGTTGTGCGCTATCTGCTGGGGGAAAAGGTGGCTCCAGGGAAGCCGGTGGTGCTAAAGGCCCAGATCATCACCGAGGCCCAGGCCAGGAGCCTGAAGCAACTCGGCACCCTCCCGAGGTGAGAGTCACCTAACCTGGGTCGTGTGCAGAGGTGAAAGCCACCTAATCTGGGTACTTACCACCGTGCCCAGGTGAGAGCTATCTAACCTGGGTACTGTGCCCAGATGAGAGTCCCCTACCTAGGTGTCGTGCCCAGCTGAGAGTCCTCTAACCAGGGTAACGTGCCCAAGTGTGAGCTATCGAAACTTTGTACCGCGCCCAGGGGAGAGTTCTCTATTGGCGCATTTCCACCGCAGGGTGCAGGTCGGTTCCACCGCCAAAAGTGGGCGTGACCTGGACTGAGCCGTATTGAGCCGCTCTCGTCTCGCAGTACTACTCTGTTGGGGTACTGAGATGCCTGAAAGGGTCCCGGCAAGTTTGAACTACATGCGCCGTCCGTTGATTGGTCGACAGAATTGTCCCTTCCATGCGACAGGGGGATAATAACAAACAAACACAGTATCCACGAGGTATTTCTGGACAACGGCGAAAGCTTTGTTTATGGAGGAAAATGTTGCCTTCCTTGGACGTCCTACATTGTTGCTCTTTGATCACTGTGCGCATTCTTCTTTTTCCTTGGATTTATTAGCAGGCTACACTGTGTCGGGCTGCTATGAGATCACAATGCTTACGTAGCTGCCGTGGCTATCGCCGTCCGGCTTAAACCCCACCCTACCATAAGGGTACTGGTGGCGGTGGAAACGTGACACGTAACGAGCTGGGCTATAACGCACCCTCACTACTGAGCTGAGGCGTGCTGGGTCCGAAGCGTACCCTGCGGGGGAAATGCGCGATACTTGAGTACCTTACCCAGCTGATAGTCCCCTAACCTGGTTACTCTGTCCAAGTGAGAGCTACCTAACCTTGGTATGAGCCTGGGTGTGAGTCCCCTAACCTGGTAACCGTGCCCAGTGGAGAGCTACCTAATCTGGGAACCGTGCCCAGCTGTGAGCCATCTGAAGTATTTGTATCATTGGCCACACAAAGAAGGAGGAAGTGGCAATCATAGATCATATTGAGCTAAGGTTTTGGGATTATAGCTTTAAGAGAGCAGGTTCCCTCCTGTGCCATGAAACCTGATGAAGTTATGAAATGTTATGCAATATCTTAAACGTTATATGCAACGTGCAATCTACAAGTGTTATTGTGAAAGGCTTGAGGTCCAAAAGTTGAATAACATTTTTAAATAAGTTTTAAATATATTAAAAAATATTTATATATATATATAAAATATTTTAAATAAGTGATGCAATTTCACAAGGAAATTGCATCACTTATTTAAAATAATCAACAATAAAGAAAACTATCACAAAAGCAATTATACGTAACAATGTTACGTGTTACAATGTTAATACATGACCCCAGAGTTAGTTTGAGTTTGTTTTTGTGAGAATTTGTCCGTTTACTCTTCAAATAATATTTATCCTGGGGCTCCTCTTCTGTAATCTCTTACAGTGACAACGTTGGGGAGCTGATCAACAATACGGCCATTTTGGAGCACCACCCCACTAACAAGAGCACATGCGCCACCTTCAGGAACATGGTGGGTATTGCATGCAAGTCCCTGAGAACAGCACATTTTTGAAGAATATAACATGTTCAAACGTTAATGTTGTTTTTTGTTGTTGCAATAGTCTGTTAAGAAGATCAAGAGGGCAGACCGGAAGGGAACAGAGTCTGTGACTGAGGAGAAATTTGCCCTACTCTTCTCCACAGAGATCAACATTACTGGTTGTGATGCTCCCTTTAGGATACAGGTAGCACTTTGCATCATAGCCCTCACTGTTCCCCTGGTGTGTTTAAACCAACCACAAGCAAAGGGGAATATGGAGGGTTGGCTAAGTCAAGGTAGTTTAAGGGGCTTGATAAATAAGTCTCTTTTGTAGCAGAGGAAACCATTTCTAAATACCAAACTTGTGTCTGTAGATAATCTCGGTGCCGGTGGTTGTCATTGTTCATGGCAGTCAAGAAATCAACGCCATGGCCACCGTAATCTGGGACTGTGCCTTTTCCGAACCAGTGAGTGGCATGTGAACATATATCATAAGCACATAATAACATAAGCATGGAAATAACTGTTAATATGTTACAAATATACACATCATGTTTCATGTCATGGGAATTGGATGCAAATAAGTGCCGGGGGGGTGTTTGCAATGCTTGTAAGCCATGTCAGCCTCACCTGTTTGATGATGTCATCAGGACAGGATACCGTTTGTGGTGCCGGACGGCGTGCCCTGGAAGCTAATGTGTATGACCCTCAACAGTAAATTCATGTCTGAGGTGCAGACGCAGCACTGCCTCAACCAGTACAATCTGCACTTCCTGGCCCAGAAGATATTTGATCAGCCAGACATCTCTGGAGACTTCAGTAAAATGATGGTGTCCTGGGCTCAGTTTAATAAGGTAAACGGCCCTTTTCCCCCTACACATGCGTGTGCGCATGCACACATGCACGCACGCACGCACGCATGCACGCACGCACGCACGCATGCACACACACACACACGCGCACACACACACACACACACACACACACACACACAAATGCACACGTTCAAAGCCACAGAATTTCAGACAGGTGCTGACATGTAGAACATCATGTGCCTACTCCCTCTTCTACTCACACACAGGCGCACACACAAAATATGTTTAAGGGCGCGAGACTGGAATACTTCGGTAGAACTTTGGACGAATTGGAATCGGCCACACCAACAGAGACAGACTTTAAACTCATAAACACATACATACATATATACATATATATACACACACACACACACACACACACACTAACACACATATATACTGTATATATACACACCCAAACACAGACAAGCAGACACACATACACTGACACACACACACACACACACACACACACACACACACACACACACACACACACACACATATGTATAACTCCCCCTGGTTCCCCATTCATAAGCATGTGTCTTCATATTGCAGGAGATGCTCCCAGGGCGACAGTTCACCTTCTGGCAGTGGTTCGAGGGAGCCATGGAACTGACCAAAAGGCACCTCAAGGCCTACTGGAGCGAAGGGTGGGTGGATACAATACAATGGATACAATACGGACGATACAATACAGTGGAGATCTTATACGATACATACTGTTTATTATATACAATCTCAAGTCTGCTGCTACAACTCCACCAGGGTGATCTTTGGCTTCATCGGCAAGCAGCATCTCCACTTGATCCTGAAGGACAGGCCCAACGGGACGTTCCTGCTCCGCTTCAGCGACTCGGAGATCGGCGGTATCACCATCGCCTACGTGGCGGCCAGTGAGAGTGAGTGTTTTGGAGTCGGCGGTCAAACCCTTTTATCTATTCATCAACTTTGATATACTAATCCGATTTATGAACACACACACACACAACCACACAGACGGGGGACAGAAGATCCAGAACATTCAGCCCTTCTCCAAGAGAGACCTGGAGATCCGTTGCCTCGGCAACCGCATCGGTGACATCGAAAACCTGGCGTTTCTGTACCCCGAGGCTCCAAAACACAGGATATTCGAAAAGTACTACACAGGTAAACCCCGTCCCGTCCCGTCCCTACCACCTCTTTGCTCCCTCATCCATTTTAATGTACATCATATGACTCCTGTGCGCACTTATTGTATGTTGTACGTCCTGAAAATAGTACTTGGCATTGTGTAGCGTCTTAGCTACACCTAGCTATCTTTGTTGTATGGGGGAATGGGTTAACCTAGCGATTGTGAGTGCTTCTCGTTTCTATGAACATCTTTACTGTACTGACAGCGACATATATTGATGTTTCTCTTTCTTTTCTCTTTTCTCTTTCGATGTACTTACTGCCAGTCTCTTTGGATAAAAGTGTCTGCTAAATGCCCTCCAATGTGAATGTCCTGACGGTGGGCTCTGTTGTTGACAGACGACCCGTTGCCGTCTCTAGAGGGAGGCTACATCGGCGTGAGGCTCCAGACCAAAGTGGACGCGTAAGCCAGCCAGCGGTCTATGCCGACATCAAGTGTCCGCCAATCAGACTGCATGTTTTTTTATGTGTCTTTTGTTTGTTGTTGTTGTTGTTGTTGTACACAGGGAAGTTGCACCGGCCTCCTCTAATCTTTGCAGCATGACTCCCCGCAGCGAGAGGCAGGAGATGAGTCCTCAGATCGTCTCCCCCTTGTGAGTCAGAAACAGTAGCTGTGTTCGAAATCGTTCCCTATCACGGATATAGTGCACTATATAGGGTGCTCGCCATTTTGTAGTGCTGTTCGAATTCTCAGCAGTTAATTTCGTTCACTATATAGTGCACTATAAAATACCCAAAATTTGAGTGAACATACAATGTTTCCTAAATGTTACTCCCGTATACCACAATGCAATGCAGGCGCATTTACTGACGCAAATGACATTCAGAAATGCCCAGTGTAGTGTCCGAATTCTCGTTTGTTCATTCCCTATATAGTTCACTATATCATAAACACTATATAGGGAATAGTGAGTGAGGGAATAGGGAACGATTTCGAACACAGCTACTGTCTCACCTCATACCTCTGTGCAGGTGGGTGGGAGACAACTCTGCATGTAGGGACAATTCCACAGGCTGGATTTCCAGGGTATCCAGATATGTTAATATGTTAATTACGGGGCAGTATTTTCGGTTTAGATACCTTCCTACTAGGGGTGTAACGATACACAAAAGTCAAGATTCGGTACGTACCTCGGTTTTTAAGTCACGGTTCGGTATGTTTTTCGGTACAATAGTTTTTATTATTTTATTTTTTATTAAACAATTTGATTGATCGAGCCTCACCTGGAGCCACTCTGGTACATAGCAGGTTAGCTACGAGATTACCCTGCCAACGATGCATTTGAGACTTCTTTGTAATGCCTCATTGGTTAAGTTATATTTTACATTATATGGTTATATCCAAAACTATTGTAGGCTATTCCAAGGCATATCGTATTATTACGACAGAACAGGTTTTCCCATTGGAGTTGTTGGAGATTGCTGGTTGCACACTGATTACTCAATGTGCAACAGATGTGAAGCCTCACCCAGCCTAAAAGTCTAATGATCCAACCATGCGTCAGCCTGGGGGTTATAGTATTAGACAGAAAACCACCCGAGATATATAAACCTTTAAACCTAATTAACATTGTTTTGTAATGTCAATTGATGCGTGATGTTTAAAGTATTGCAGTAACGCAGTCGGCTTCAGTCACTCTTCAGATAAACGTGAACGCTAAAAATAAGCTGATGTGAAACCGGTAATCTTGACAGTACACAGAAGTGTTTGATTTATTCAGTGACATGATCAGAATTACCCTTAAACAAGTTCTATCCTGCTCATTGAAACGTGCCCCAGATTCTTAAGCCCAACTCACACCGCCACCGAAACGCAGAGCAGAGCAGCGTCAAAAAGAACGCCCCCATTATTTCTGACGTACTAGCCCTTGATGCACCGCTAAGCTTCACGCCACTGTTCTATTCCCTAGCATCGCCGAGCGTGAAAAAACGCTCTTTTAAAGCTATTTTTTACATCCCGGGCTTGATACAAGGTCCTGTACATATGGAGATTGTTGATGCAGTAGCTGAATAATTCCACAATGCAGAATGAATGAGCAATGACAGTAAATAAAGTGACTAAACCGTAAGTGCCCGACAGGACATAAGTAACTATGAATTAATGTGTTGATCATTGTAAGCACAAACAGAGGATCATGGGCATGAGGGCCATATATGTAGTCATAAGACAACTCCTATAACGTAATGGTAGCCTATACCGACTATGTTTGTTGATCTGTTGCTTTCAAAACATAACCACAACGGTGCTGCAGCGCAACACTTCATATTGGTGCAAGGGGCGGCATTCTGCGCACCGCTGCGCTTGTGTGTGGCGACGGTGTGTGGCATGCTTTACACCTTACACCCACTGCACTTCCTCTTATGTCATCCTGTTCAGCAAGACTTTGTTTGCCGCATAGCTTTGTCATGCTCATACGCCAACATATCTATCAATTCAACTTTGCCTGTCTTACCCAGATATTGACAGTTGTTTAATTCCATACTCATCACTGCGCGTCCAGAAGGGGAGTTTGCTGGGGTAGCATTTGCTTTCCGTTAGCTGTTTCAATTGACTCGCAGAGTGACAGTAGTCTAGCTCCTTTTGGACTACTGTACCTCTACAAGTCAATGCGGCTAAACCAGCTAAACACTCCCCTTCTGAATTCAAAACGTCTGAAACTGGATAAGTAAGGCAAACACCAATTGATAGATATCTCGGTGTATCCCTTTATTGTATGTTTGAACTTCCATGTATTGGCTATCCTCCCGCCTGCCTGTTCAGAATGGAATGCTGCATTTTCAGTATAGGAACGCACTGTTCAGCGGAAACGCCAAACAATATAATAAGCAGGATTTCAACTGCTGGCAAATGCTTTGGGGGACTAGTGTAAGGTATAGGCCATGGTTGCTGAATTGCTGTCCTTTATTTGATTGTATTTCTCTCCGGCAGACAACCATTCCAGGGGTCTTCATTTAGTGCGGACACTCCAGGCGGAGCATCAGCGTTTGGCTTCTCTGACCCCAATGGACTCTTCAGTCCAGAAATGTATTTGGACACAAAATATTAAATATATGCAATACACATTATACTAAAAATATTCAAAATATATGTGTATTGTACTATGCTATGTAGTGCTTGTTTTGACATACATGTGTGTGTGTGTGTGTGTGTGTGCGTGTGTGCGCGCTTGTATGTGTGTGCGTATGTGTGTGTCCTACAGGGCTCAGCCTACGAATATGGATGTGGATTTGGATGATTTGTTGGAGGACTTCATACAGTAATAGGAAAGTAGGAGATATGTCTTCAATGGAAACACTCTGTATGACGGTGTGGATGCCATAGTCTTATACTGATGTACTTCCACCGCTTTGGCCATCACTTACTAACAGGTATAACTGAAGAGTATACAATTACACACAGTGTGGAACTGGTTGTGGATAAGGTAGTAGTTGAGGATATGATAATATGATACTGCAAATGAAATCACTGCATATCCAGAACTTTGCTTTCCAGGTCATATGATAGTGAGTTAAATTGGTATTACCCTGTATGTTTAAACGGCATATATGTCCATCTTTTGTATAAATAAGGTATAAGGTATAAACTACTGTATACATTGCTGTGCTTTAAAACTACGCACATATTTGACAGTTGTTATTGGAACACATTATTACATTAAAATAAATGTTTTCTCTGGATTGGTAAAGACGTCTTCATCTTATGAACATTGCAGGTTTATGTTGTATTTTTACATTTCATGAGGTCATTTTTAATGATTCAAGTAGCAATATTTCCATCTAAAGGAGAGGGAAAAGCCTGTAATACTCTTTGCAATTTGTTGTATTATGTTGTGTATCCATTTTAGAGGTTTAGTTTTGGGTCCATACAGTTAACTTAAAATATTGTTGTAAATATGTTTTATCCACAGAGTTTTTTCAAAATGTGTATTTACACTTCAGGCAAGCTTTTCTTCACATATCTTATGTGGCTACACAGAAGTAAACTTGGTTTTAACTGTAACTTAAGCAGTAAAATTATACAAATTGAAATGTCTAAAGGACATTTTACTTTTTAGAGCAGCAGAAGTATTGCAATTTTAGAGATAAGCTAAGATAACTTTTCCACACTTGATCACAACCGTACATTGTTCTTGACTTATTAGCCTTGGTTACCTTTAATTTGAACATAGTAAAGTTGAATTACTATTGTTCGTCAAGCTCAGATAATGATATTCATAGTTGAGTCTCTCAACTATGAATCATAGTTGAGGAGTTAGAATCTCCTCACTCCTTAACCAAATTAAATCATACACATTCCCTTTGCATGCTTACTCAATGCTTTCCTTTGATATATTATTCGTTTTTTTGTGTTTTTTTATGATATGTAGATTGGCGTTGGGATGTATAATTATGTTTGAATTATTCAGTAATATTTTATAAAATTTGAAAAATAAAACTTTCTTAACTATCAAAACCATTGCGGACTGATTCAACACTTTTAGGGAGACATACTTAAGAACTGATAACCATTTCTAAGAAGGTCATTATTTTAAAAGGGTTACCAGCATAACTGTGAGAACTTGATGATTTAAAGTATAAAAAGTACAAGAAAATAATGTAGCCAGAGATTTGGGATATTTTACATAAGAATAATGAATCCATGGCAGTCTGGTTAGAAAGGTGTGCTTTAAAGCAAATAGACTATCCATTGAACCAAGGCAGATTGTATTTCACATATCAGTGAATCACATTGGCATATCTTCCATAATCCATCATCCAAAGAGGAGACACTGTATAACTTGAATACTATATGTTTGATCCATCCAGTTTCATAATCAAGGTAAATCTTAAAAAAAAGAAAACTTTACACTGTACATCACAAAGCCTTTCCATTAGAAAAACAATTTGAAGGTCAACAAAAGTCGCTAAAATTAAAACTAAAGCTGGAAAAATCAAACTAAAAGCTAAAGAAAAGAAAGCGGAAAGAGATAAAAGCTTACACGTCTGGTTTGGTAATTGCTTTGTTGAATGGCAACTGTTGTCCCAGTGTCACCTTCCTCTTTCCCAAAATGATACTCCTAGCAGCATTATATGTCCCTTCAAAAGAACAGAACAAAATGGCCATCATGTAAACAAAGGAAGCAAGGGTAAATATGGAGGGGATGCAAAGCCAATGTGAAGCTTCACCTTCAAGTTTCATTCACTCTCGTCTTTAAAAATACAGGCACGCATTTCCAGTAGAATCCAAAGATGTTTGTTGATCTCAAGGTGACCCCTGTCAATTAGAGAGGGGTTCATTCAATCTTCTTAAAATGTAAATCAATAGAAGCCACTGGAAGAATTCACCGCACTCTTATTTTAACCACATGAACTGAAATAACTAAAAATAACTCTTTATGTTGTCAAAAAGAAACACAATCCAGTAGTAAAGCTAATTCCACATTAAAGTGTGTTGAATTTCTTTGTTTTCTTCCATGGCATACAAGCAAAAGGAAAGGCAAACCAACTGTCACACACCTGTACATGGATCTATAATAACCACTGATCTAATCGCTAAAAAATGACATTATCACAAATGCTGCATAAATCATACTGATTTGGAACAAAATCACTGAAATCCATATAATAAAAAAAACGTCAAGTAGCCAAATAATTCTGCGGTAATTGTGTAAACATTTGAAAAGGTATTAAAGATTAAGCTCAGAAACGACCAGATGGTTGACTGATTTGTGTGTTTATTTTCATATAAATGTGTGTGCGTGCCCAGAAGTTGCATTATTTATGTAATTATGGGAATTGGATCAAAAGGCTTAACATCATCCTATCTAAAGAAGAGATCCTTATATCCTTAAATACTGGATGTTGCGCTGGTTAAACTAATAAGTTAGCGGGAGGCAAGGCTGCATATTCTCTCAAATAATTGCGCGTTAAATTAAAACACAAAGCATCGAACAAATATGATGTTTTGGCCACAATAGCCTCAAAATAAAAACTGTTGATTGGAGACAACCACATACAGCCACACACGCACACACACAAACACACACACGCATGCACGCACACGCACGCCCTCAACACACGTAAAAAAAATGAAATATTTGCAGTCAAAAAAAACCTGGAAACTTCTGGAAAGTAAAAAACATGATAATTTACCCAAAGATGTTGGAACAAAACGAAAACTGGATAAAAACTGGAAAACACATGCAGAACGCATGCAGAACTGCCCTAATGTAGCATCACTCCTAGCAGATAAAAGAGAGGTTGAAAGGGAAAGACAGAGAAGGGGGTGAGAGAGAAAATTGGATCAATCATCGGATCAATGTAAATGTTCTTTTTTTGGGGGGGGAGGGGGGGGGGGGGGGGGGTAACAGCATAGCTTGACTACTCTGTAAAAGACACCAGGGGTCTAGGTATGGCCATTGGTGGGTCTGACATAGGGGGGAGGTGGAGGTCTTTATGTCGAGCCATGGGGGGAGGGGTGGGACGACGTTTGAGGATGGATGGGGCAAGGAGCTTTAGAGTGTGGGTTGATAGATGGATGAAGGTCGGGGGGGAGGGGGTTGTAAGAAAGTGGATATCTCGGTGTTCCCGGGCTTATAGGGCCTGGGTCTTGAGCTCGATGGGGTCCCCCCTGGGGTCCTGCTGGCCCTCAGCCTCTGGGGGCCGGGTTCCCTTCAGCGTGGCCAGCCTCTCGGAGAGGTTGCGCATGCGGGGGAACAGCATGAAGTCGTACACCAGAGCTCCCATGGCTCCACCGATCATGGGTCCCACCCAGTACACCTATGGAGAGGCACAGACAAACAGGACGGGGATAGACAGTTAGTGAAGTCACTGGGTTGCAGTCTGCCCCTCACCTACATTGGACATGTTTTTTTGGGGGTGGATGCTAAATCGAGGAATGTCCTACCCAGTGGTTGGCGAAATTCCTGACCAAGACGGCAGGGGCGAAGGACCTGGCTGGGTTCATTCCTGCTCCGGTGTAGTACATCTGAAGAGACGGGAACACAACCAACATCACGTTAATAATGGGAACCAAGTGACGTGTGAAAGCAAAGGGGTTCCGATTCAAATTCCTGCATTCTGTGCTTCCTCGACACCTTCTATCTGCCGACAAGATCTTTGTTTTCAATCACAAGACTAAAAACGCTTCGCTGGCCTCATACAGCCGCCAACCTACCCCAAGAAGATGTCCCATGAGCACAGAGAAGCCGATGGACAGTGCGGCAGAGCCTAGACGGCCGTTGCGCCTCTCGTCGGTCACGGCGAAGATGCAGATCACCAGCTGCATGGTGAGGAACACCTCCATGGTGGTGCCCATGCCGAGGCTGATGCCTGGCTGCAGCTATAGGAGGACAGAGGAGCAGAGGAGGACATGAGGGAGGAGATCACAGACTGGTTGGATGTAGGGCCTATGCCGTCATCATATTGGATGTATATGTGTGACACAGGCCACATATTTGGATGACCTCATATGTAGACCATAACAATACTATAGTAGTTAATAACAATAATAATGTCAAATTGCATTGCGTCATTTTCCCCTCTGAAACTCTTGTAACAAGCCATGAATGTGAACATTTGATCTGATCTATGGCATTTAATAATAATAACGAGTGAAAAAGTGTCTTGACAGCGTGTGCGTTTCCTCAGAGCGACAGTGTTGGCGTGACAACCGCTCGAGCCCTGGGACCACGGAGACGGCCCTCTTACCTTGTTGAGTGCCAGGTTGCCCCTCATGTTGTTAGGGGTGACGCCGTACAGCACCGCGGCTCCGGCCAGGGCTCCCAGACACTGGGCCACCATGTAGAAGAAAGCACGGAACAGGGACATCTGGGAGCCGATCAGGTAGGCAAAGGTGACCGCCGGGTTGATGTGTCCTCCGCTGATGTGGCCGATGGACTGGATGAGTGTGGCCGCGGCCAGCCCGAAGCAGAAGGCTACGTGGAGAACGTTGTGCGGCCCGGTGGTCCAGCGCAAGGCTGCGCCCAACCCGAAGAACACGAAGAACATGGTGCCATAGAACTCGGCGAACACAGCGCGCCAGAACGACATGGACCGGAACTCCCACATGATGATGAACCAAAGAAAAACAATGGAGGGATGGAAAGGTTGCAAGAGACTCTTCCGAAGGAAAAATCTGATGAAAGGAGATGAGTGTTCTCCTTTAGAATAAGCTCCTCTGGTGGGTCTTCTTGATCACTGAGGATGGAAGAACGTTGGAAAACAGACAGCACGCAAACTACGACAAACTGTTCCTACAACAGAGACTGTCTCTCTAAACCCGAGTGGGACAGCACGTACACTGCTCCACATACAACTCTCTCTACGCGTGGGATCCACAGACTGGTCAGGTAATGTGGCTGTGATGCTTTTTTAATGCAGTCTGTCATTCATAGAGAGCTGCTGGTCGGTGCGGCGCGGTCAGCCTCTGTGCATCTATGTATACCAACCCTGCTGGTGATTAGTAGAATAACATGGATAGATAGACAAACGTTAAGCATGTCCTGCAGACATTCAGCCTCTATGCCAGAGCAGGGGGAGCCGACCGGGCTTTTTATAACGGTCTCGGGCCATGGCCACTCCACCGAGCCCAGGGGAGGGGTCACCGCACAATGCTCCAAATCAAAACAAAATCCCCTCTAGTCTGTCTGCCTGACCTCTCTCTCTCTCCGCTCGCACCACAGATCACCCTGAACATGAACTAGCCCCCCATCCCTACAAAGGAATCGACACATGGTAACCCCCTGCTCATGATCTCGAAAGCCCCCCCACCTCTAACTTAAATTAATACATGGATATGAATTAGAAAATAAAGGAAATTTGGCAGACTGAGGCGCTTGGACCTGAAGAAAAAACGTTGATTTAATTAAAAAGTATTTTTTTTATTAAAGTTGGTATTACAGTGCTAATACTCAGTGCAATGAGGTTGTGATTATTATTTGCAGTGCTTTGAGGTGAGGGATGTGAGCGGGGACTACATGTGTGAACTTGAGACAAACATGGATCTGGTCCCTTTATCACAACTTCCTTCAAGTTTTGAAAGTTATATGCAGTGAGCATGTTATTGACTATGAACTAGTGGATTTGCACAGAACCTCTATAAATTGCCATACAATTGACACAACAAACACGATTGACACAGCAACACCCGCAAACAACTATTTCACAGTATATTTTACCCGATTATCATAATAAACAAATCACATTCAACATAAAACTGATCACCACAATTGAACTTCTCCATTTCTCGATTTATGTTCTGTATTGGGGTACAAGTGGTTTCGTGGCAGCAGAACTGATTAGGCAGAGATTTACATTGTGTGTTGTGGATGGGCTCAGGGCAGATAAAGCGGTGGAAAATCCATGCTTGGAGAGGAAGAGTGGGGCAGCAGACCTGGCATTGAGCTTCTGCACTGGCGCATCGCGCTGACCAGGGCAGCACACATTAGCGGTCGCAGCCCGTTGAAAGGATTATGCTGTGCTCAACGCTTTTCTGCTTTTAGGCAGCGAGACAAAGCGCTGGTGGTCACAATTTCTGCTGCTTTCTATGATCTGTTTGTCTTGCCGCTACTGTTGAATATAAGAGTTCCCTTACCAATGATCCACAGTGCTCACAGCTCTACCGTGCGACACTGTCTGTTGCCTACTGGGCCTAGGCTCCTGGTGGAAAGCCGTCACTGAAGCTGTTTAAATGTAGGGGTATTTACTTAGTTTATAGAACAATAAAGATAAATAGTCTCTATTTTAGACAACCCTGATGTTGTTTTATAGACTAGGTTTTTTCTTGATTAGAAGTGAGGTAATTCATCTCTTCATAGACTTTAGGCCTACTTAATTGGTCAGTTTGAGTATCTGTATATTGTCATAATTGCGATGGCACCCCAATCGCTGCTCCAATCAGCGGTAAGCCACCTTTTGTGGGCGTAAGCCTGTTCAACCGGAGGGGTTTTTAAAAGATGCTTGCATTGGGATTTCCCTGTTCCCTTGGGCCAGACTGCTGACCCACGCACAATCTATATACTCACACACACCTATCACTACTATTGAAATACAGATACCTATACCTATAATTATTATCCAACTTTGATATTGGCCAAAGCAAAAACACACAGTGATATACAGCCAATATCAAAGCTTTTTACAGTTCAGTTTAATAATATAGGACTTCCTATAGGACTACTCAAATAATAATCACTTTGAGAACTGCGTATGTTCGTAAAATGACAGGAAGCATTGTGTTGTGGAGGAATTCCTCAGTCACAGCCTAAACGTTTCAAACAATGCTTACATTTGTTTAGAAGACTATCATAATAAGGACGTTTATTGTGTCAAAATGAACCAGTGTTAAATAAGGTGCTTAAGAAAAGAGAAAAACTTTCCAATGTTCTTCCAACAAGTTTATTAAAAATATGTAGTCAAAAACGTCCACATTATTTAACAAACTCAATATTTATATTAAACACATTATCCCGGATTTCAAAACATAGCTGTGTGTTGCTCAAAAAAATATTTGGTTGGATTTATGCTAGGATATTACTTTTCTCAAGTTTATGGAAGTATTTTCCTTTTTTTGCATATGCTATGTCAATTAATTGCCCTAATATTCTGGCATAGACAGAAAATTAAGGCAACTCCATAAATATTGCCTGAACTGTATCTTATCTGTTCCACAAACTGAACACACAGTAAGATGAAAAGGTGTATTCACTTTTTTTTAATTTTAAAATGTTTAATATAAATGAATGCTGTTTTAAATAACTTAGTTACATACATTTGAAAAACTCAGACAAAATCTTGTTAATTGAACAAAATAATACCATGTCAGATAAAACAAAGATGGAGAACCCTTGATTACAAAAAATGCAAATTTGCATTTCAATTGAGGATTCCAAATCCAGTTGTTGTGTTAAGGAACCTTGACATTTTTGATCTGTAACCTTGCTGTCTTTGCCAGGAAAAACCATAGAAAGGGGTAAATTACCTAAGACATTCAAATAGCTAGTAATTAAATGAACAGTGTAATTAAACAAATTTGTCCGTGCAACACTGGATGTCAGTGCAAATCTGCATCCAAGATATGCATACGCATGTCACTCACATCAAACTGGAGACAGGATTTTCCTTGAACGCTTTAAATTCTATAGAAGATGCCATCCTACCGTTGACTACTCAAGGTCTGGCATTTCTGTAGAAATAACAGAATTACTTAGTCAGGAAGAAAATCCCAAGCAGTGTGCATATTCAACAGGAAAGTAATTCTGGCATTTCTGTAGCAATAACAGAATTACTTAGTCAGGAAGAAAATCCCAAGAAGTGCACATATTCAACAGGAAAGTATCATTGTCTGACAAAGGAGAATACTGTTTTTATTGAACTTACTTCCATCACCGCTGTCTGCAACACCATGCTGTAGAACAAATGAAAAAAGAAGAAGTGAGTAACGACTTTGAATGCAATGTCACAGATAATTAACTCTTATTCATGAAGGGCCATACCTCTTCATCTCCACCGTCCAGGTCTGGTAAACCATCCCCTCCCATGGTGTTCATCATCTGCAGAATAGAGTCAAGATGAAACCGACTCTTCACACCCTAAATGCCGGATACTGGACCACTGTAATGCCCTCACCTCAGAGAATTTGTCGAAACTTGACAAATCTTCATCTGAGTCCTCGTCCCAGTCTTTCCAATTATTGAAGTCAACACTGAGCCAGGTGACCTAAATAAACAAGTTTTGCCGACAATTACTGAGTTTATAGATAGAGAAAAGCCTGAGATGTGGAGAGGGTTTTTGGTACAAAAAAGGTACAAACAAAAGATTACCTTCGCCTTATCTTTTGATAGCCGTGGCCATGACTTCCCTGCCACTGCTTTCTTTAAACAACACAACACGGACCTGTCTGTTCGCCTGTGTTTGGATTCCTGCGATCGAGTGAGTACAGGGTGAGGAAGATACACAACACAATAGTCACAACAGTACATATCCAAAACACTGTAGAAAGAACTTGCAAACCTACTTTGTGATCAATGTCCCCATAAAGATCCAAAACATTTTGGTGTTTCACTTTTTCCGGTCCACCGAGACAACTGTAAGATGCAAGGCACACATGATTAGTACTCTGCTATTCATAGTTATTATTTTACAATTAATGATTTTACAATTATTTTATTTTACAATACCAGAGACTGTGTAAAGAGATGACGTGTGCGTCCCAATCTACGTTTTTATATTGGTTTAATTTGGGGAATTATGTTTTGAAGTGACATTTTATTACAGTGTAACAAATGTCGTTACAACTATAAATAAAAACAATCAAACAATCAAATGGATACTTAGGATGTTTACCAATAACATAAAAAATATTATTTTATTAATAATAATAATTAAATGTAAAGATTCTTTTAGTTTCCAAACTCTTACCTAAAGTTAATGCTAGACTGCTCAAAACTAACTTTGAGATCTTCAGTGTCCCCAACACAGAACTCAATGAACACCGAGTCCCGTCTGTCATACCATTTAGCTGTTGCAGGCTGCCTAAAGGTGGTAAGAGAAAGTAGATTAACCTCAAGGAAAAACAAAAATCATAGACGATCAAGTGTCTCTAGATACAATAACTATAGAGCATACGAAGGAGGAATGCGCTAGTTAAAGAGTTAGTTTTGATCCATACAAGCAGCATACAATTACGACCTCAGAGTAGCGTCAGAATATACTACTTGCACAGGATATCGCTTCGGTTTAGATTAGCCTACGCACCAAACATCTGTTAACGCATTTATCTAAAAGTAACCCATCTCCGGTTGATTTTCAAAGTGTGCTTTGCACATTGCACCACTTTCCAGTTAACGATACGCAGTCCCATCTCCCATTCCGTTCTACTCCTATCCTTTCCTGGCATGACTAATGTTAAACGCTTTTCATGTTACTGTAATCTAGCTTAAAATAGCTAACGTAAGGCCTGTACAAAGGTCAGTTTTTTTTTTTCATATTATGGTGCAAACGTGTACTTTTTAAGTATTGTGCTGCACAGGTTCAACACACAATGGAGACAACTGACTGAAGAAACACGGGCAGTAGGTGCGCTGTGTGCATGCTACATGCATTTCTAGACAGCTCAGGTTGCAGGCAGCTAGCTTAGCTCAGTGGTGGGTCCATATGCGCTGCGACCACCCGATCACCACCGGTAGCAGAACTTCTAATAGATGGCAACAAAAGTATAACCCCACACTTACATTCTCTACGTTTATACTTGATAACCTTCGCAAACGACCACAAGGTATCCAGGAGAAGTGACAGTCACGCACTGGGACAGTATTTAGAGGACAAAATGCAGATATAAACTATAAAAGATGAGATAGTCTTCTTAAACATCGCGTTGTTTCGCCGTTCCCGTGTGACGCATATAACAGCACTGTCCACTAGCGATGGGTTAATTTATAACAGTCAATAAAAGTCCATGTTTAATTATTATATAACTATAGCACAATTACAAAGGCAAGTGTGTTTTGTGTTTCCAAGGAAGCGGATTATTTGACCATGTTTATATGCAATACCCTTATGGCTTACCATAGCACTTTATTGTATAACTGTAATCTGTTATTTTACCTGATATGTCAAATACAAATAAAATACTTTTTCATGGACACGGTATAAAAAATGTTAAAGTCTATAATGCTTCCCTGTAGTGCTTCATGCCACAGCACAGACCTAAAACCCGCTACAGATTTGGAAGAAGTACTTGACCTAGATACTGCCATAGCGAAACCGGAATCTGGAGGGGGTTTATAATGATGAAGAAATCAGGGACAAGTGATGACAAGAACATTTGAAGTTCCTCCACAAAATAGCTACAGGGCATCCAAAAGCCATCCTGCTCTGGTGGAAGAGCCATGCAGCCTCTTCAGACAGTAAGGAGAAGGCAGGGACGACATGATCCAAAAGGGTCAGAGCAGGTGACTGAGGGCTTTTCTGTAATCACCAGAAAATACACAACATGGCAAATCTCAAAAGCCGGGAGAACGAATGCAGTGCCAGGGCACAGTAGGGGATGTGTCGGTCAACAGGCAAAACCTTCTCCATTCTCCTCCAGCTTGTCAACAGTTTCTCTGTGCCTTTAGTTACAACGCCACACAGAAACTTAGCCCATACGGTCGGGAGCTGTCACATGCACATGGTGCTATGGTGGGATCTGACTTCTAGTGCCTTCTAGTGGCTCTCTAGGTGTTGATAAAAAAGCAGCAGCAAATGACAGCAGGCACATGGAACCTTCTAGCACAGGCGATTCCAATGCAAGAGAGAAAGCAAAAACCAGTAAGCATTCAGGGATTCCCTGAATAGTATGTACTAATAAGAGAGAGTGTCTTCTCTTCTCTTCTAACAAATTGCTACATGATGTCCTCCCATATTTGGGCTGGGGAACACAGGGTATGTAGCTGGGCAGGCACATGGTTGGGTGTGCCTGAATAGTGCCAGATAGCTGAGGAATACGTCACGGTTGGCAAAAAACTGTATTGTGTGTAAAGTGTGCGTATCATTATTGGATATTAGAATTTATAACACCCATGCATGGAGCAGAGAGTAGCTGGGAATATAAGGCCATCCAGTGGACCACAGGTAGAGAAGTACCAGAGGGGTGTGTGTGTGTGTGTGTGTGTGTGTGTGTGTGTGTGTGTGTGTGTGTGTGTGTGTGTGGGGGGGAGAGAGGCAATGAGAGAACGGGTCAGACACTTGGGCTATATAGAAAATTTGATTTGATGAATAAAGAATGCTGCCCACAGGCTACTGGTTGCCACCAGTAGAGCTTTAGGTGAGGACATTTGAATAACATTTGAATGTATCTGGATGAAGAATAGCTGGCAGGATAGCACACAAGACAGAGTGGAGAACGTCACGGCCTGAGTCTATGTACAACATTATGTTGCAGTGCAACATAAGTTATGAAGAATAATAGTCATACAGAAAATTGCGACTGTTTCAAATTACTGCGTTTCTTACACAATTTCAGAAAGAGGAAATAGCTCCTCCACTTTCAGTTCATGTGATTCATGTGATTCTGCATACCTTGGAATGAAAGAGAAATAGATAGCTGATAGATTTCCAGGAAACAAAAACTACTCTAGCTTATTGTCGTCATGTGTGAACTTAGGCCTACATTTCATTTTGTTTTGTTGACTTATGGCGTTCAAAAGTAAGGTCTTGTCTTATTGTCTTGCCATATTTAATTGATTGATCAATCAATATCCATATTCATTGATAAGTATACATTAATGCATGGCTTTCTTTATGTTTATATATCAATATATATAGAGACTGAAGTGAATATATAATCAGTGATAATATAAATGGATAAGATGCAACCTGTTGCTCTACACATGAGATTACATGTCACATGATTTCCCTTTTCACACTCTTAGGTTGTTCTATAGGCTCGTTTTAAAGCCAACTAAGTAAAATGTTTAATTGAAAGTAATAATATGGGAGTTCTTTTAACCAGATTTATATTGTCTAAATATTAATTATATTGAATTGTTCTTCACCTCAACAATAAAAACGAGGAGCACTTTTTAGCACTGGAACATTCAAGTGTAAATTTAACTATAAATCATCTCCAGTTCCTTGCAGATAGCCGACAGCTATGTATATGCAAATAATGACACTGTCGTTAAATGATAGACACGTTAGCCTAGTTTCTTCAAAAGCTTATGTTAGAAATGTAGCAATATTGACGCTGTCTGAAGTTGCATAGCACTATAGACGCATTCGATTAGGCATGATCTCATGATAATAAAACAACCCAAGATATTATTTCTACATTTGTATTTCAAAAGAAACCGTGGAAATTCCCACGTATTACAGTATCACAACAACAAAGTGTGATTCAGATGGTATTCCAGCCAATCGGGTGAGTTGTATGACGAACTTCCTGGACGTGCTTTTTTTTGGAAGAATCAATTACATTATCAGTTATTCTTGACGTACTTAGCAAGTGCATCGTTAGCAAGCAGGCTAACGTGGGGACACTTGCAACGTGGAAAGGGGTGATTTATCTCTATCAAAAAAGCTGTGAAATAGCATGCGTGCTTCGTGCCAGATAAGGATAACTAGGGGGTTTATAGCTTGAGCCCAAGGACGTACGAGTAGGCGAAGTAGTCGGACGAGACTGTGGTCGCACTGGGTGTAGGACGGCGATGGCTTGTTTACCCCGGCCAGGGATCATGGATTTGGAAAACGTACACGAAATGACCAGCGGTTTCGACTCGATAGCATGTCGTGACTACAAAAGAAGTCTTCTCCGCAGATAAACTGCAGTAGCCTAAGCAAAAAGGCCTCGTCCGATGGAGGATAATAGTGCTCTTTAATCCGAGCACAGACCTCCGCTAAACTGGCAGCCACCAGCCGAAGCGAGGGAATCAAAACACCAGAGGAATCACGTACATTGTTAACGTTTCACCGTTAAAGAAGTGTCTCGTTTCAACTGGCCGGGAAATTGGATCCACAAAATATGCCATTTTTGGAAAGCGTGTATTGCACACCACACAGTCCATCGGGTTTCTTCATTATTTCTCTTCATCAGGAAGCTTTTATCGCAATTAAGGGGATTTATGGGATCGCAAGGTAACCAATATCTAATAACCTGTTTTTATTCAATACGACTGTCAATTTGATGCTTCATTTAATGACAACTGTGTTGGATAAAATGTAGTTCCCTTTGTTTACAGTCCGCATTTCTGAACAGCTGATACGTCCTCAGCAATGCCACGACTCTGCCTGTTGTATGGCTGGATATGTGCACCGTTCATTTCTAACCCTTGCACACTTTCACGGGGATCACTGTTTAACTACCAATCAATTATTTACTGTGGCATTAGCAACAGTGCGTTTAAAGCCCGAAACTAAATGTATTTTGCTTGTTGTCGCCTGGTCCTGTTCAACGAATGGAGACCAAGTAGTCCCATCCGTCAAAAACCAATTAGACACATTTCTGAATTTGATAATGTATTTACATGAGAACAAATGATTGCATTGGGACCATAAATTGGGCCAAGTCATTCATGTATTAGCATACATGTAACATGCTTGTGTTACCGTCTCTCAATTTAAATTCTGCATTTGTATTTTCTCAGAAAACTTTTATATATCTTATTGCAAGTAGCTTCCATATAATGTAAAGGGTTTCAACTAAGCAAACTGTGTGTGTCCTTTGCAGTTTCATCTGATGAGATGAGTGTGCGTGCTGGCCAGGGTAGTGATGAGGTGCTGGTGTCTCAGGCGGTGTGGGACTACCTGGCCGCCGCTGGGCGGCCGTGGCTCGTTGACTTCCAGGACAAGCAGGGCATGAGCGCAGGCATCGTCCGGCGGGGTGAGAGGGGGGGCTGCTGCGCTGTGAGGCTGCAGCCCGTGGATGGCTCCAGGCGTGCCGCCCCTGGGGGTCTGACGGACGGGCTCATCTCCAACGAGACCCGCAAAGCCTTCATTGACTTGTGCCGCTGTGCCCGTAAAGAGATGAGCAAGTTGGACGGCGGGCCCAAACGGAAACGGAACCTGAACCTGCTGCCCTGCGTCAGCGTCCTGGAGCCCAACAGTAGGGAGGGCGGTCTCCTGGCGCCGCCGCCCCCCCAGCCCCGGCGCTCACAGCGGCAGCAGCAGCAGCGGTTCCGGAGGCCCACTGATGAGGAGGCGTGCGTCATGCTCCACGAGGTGAGTGACAGGAAGGACCTGGAGCCCGGCATGGCGGCCCGGGGCGACGCAGACGCCAACAACGTCTGCTCCATCTGCATGGGGGACGTCGTGGAGAAGACCACCCTGGAGAGGTGCGGCCATTCCTTCTGCCGCTCCTGCCTGGACCAGGCCTTCAAGGTGAAGAAGGCTTGTCCGGTGTGTCGGCTGGTGTACGGCCAGCTGATCGGGAACCAGCCTGCCAATGGTTCCATGGTAGTGGAGAGAGACCCAGACCTGGAACTTCCTGGACACGAGGGCTACGGGTGTATCTGCATCATCTACAGCTTTCCCCCTGGCCTGCAAGCGGTGAGGAGATGCTGACTTCACTTATTTCAGCACTTTGGTGTTTTCTTTCTGCAATTCTCTGTTGTATTTTAACCCAAATAAAGGGTGATTATAATGTAGTTATTTTTAGCCTTTGTTTCATATTTACGCCAGATTCCACTATGCCTTAAATCATATTATTTAATCAATTAAATCAAAGAATGACTCATAACTGTGAACAGCAGCACCAAGCAATCTGTTGTGTTTTATCTCAGCCAGCAATGTCGGTTTTTTGACAGATTTCCCATTCAAATTGCTTCTGTTAGGCTTGTACTTACTTAATCCATACATTCAGGGTGTACTTTGACCAATGGGTGAAGACCAACTAGTTTGTTGTTTTCTCTTCCAGCCAGAGCATCCAAACCCAGGAGTACGGTACCCAGGAACAGACCGCGTAGCCTACCTCCCAGACAGCCCTGATGGCAACCGTGTGCTGGGCCTGCTCCGGCGGGCCTTCGAACAGCGCCTCATATTTACCATCGGTACCTCCATGACCACTGGCATGCACAACGTCATCACCTGGAACGACATCCACCACAAGACCTCGTTATGGGGAGGACCCCGCTGGTGTGTGTGCGCATGCATGGACAATGATGAATCTGTAAACCACTGTAGGGTCTGCAGGGAATAGACTGGCCTGAGTTATGTTAGAATGTTTCAGGGTTTCAATAGGAGGACGAGGCCAAAGCACATTTGCTTAGACAGTCTGACCAAAATGAGAACCAAAATGACGTCTGCGGTGCAACTGTAGGCATCCTTGAGCAAGATGAATATCCCCTAACTGCTCCTTAATAGTATCTATCACAGAATTATACTCAATATATAATGATATATAATTATATAGTAGACACCCTACACATCTTCCGCCGCAGACTGAAAACAAATCTATTCAGACTGCATCTTGGCCCACGAAAATAAGAAACTATATTTCTTGTTTCTCCTAATGTAGCACAGTAAGCAGTTTGCTTATTTGATTAATCTTATGTACTTATGCACTTTTTTGGTTCTTCTTAGTTGAATGCATGTCGCTACTGACATAAGCGTCGGCTAAATTAATGTAGTGTAACCTAATGTTGTTAACTTAGTAAGTGCCTTTCATAATTTACTATTACTTTAGTAATTATTAGTGTCTTATTTTACATATACATCACATGCAAGTACGTTGGAAGACGGCTACATCAATAACCTAGCATTTTCCGAATGGAAGTGAAAAAGTATATCAGGCTTAAATAGCAACATTTTAATCACGTAAATATTCTATTCTAAATAATTCTTTCTGAATGTGCAGACTGATGAAATTTTGACTTTCACCTCTCCCGACAGTTTTGGCTACCCGGACCCAACGTATATGGTTCGGGTCACGGAGGAACTTCGGGAGAAGGGCATCACAGCAGATTGACCCCCTGGGAAGACTATGACTGTGTGAAACATTTTCCCAGAACTGTTCCTGAGCTGGACTTGATGAGGCTACAGGTCTCGTTCGGAGACTGCCCCCGCAGGTCCTCGCAACCGAGGTCAAACTAATTGTCCTCGTTCCTCTGATCCTTCACCTCCTCCTTCTCTTCTGGAAGTGGAAGTTCACCCTACTTTGTTTTGAAGGGAATCCTTTGGAGAGCAGTGCATTCAACCTGTCACTGTTTGCAATAGGACCACTCTAATGCACTCATTTACTAAGTCTTTTTCCATGTTCACGGTACTCATGTTTAATTAAGGATATCTCATTTGAATGTTTAAAAAACAAGTTTATTGGTGTATTTTTAAGGGGTAACTTCCCAGATGGGAAAACATTTTCAAACATCCTTCGTGTTTGTCTCACCAATAAGGTTTGTTGAGCAAGTCTCTTTTTTTTATTATGAATTGCCTGTTATTGTTATAATAGTGCTGAGGAGCACTGTGGCAAATAGGTAAGTCATTCTTTTTTTGTTTTGTTTATAATAGTCTAAAGCACTCACAGGCACTTTGGGATAGGAGTATGGTTGACATTGAAAAAGTCCTGCTTTCTGCTTCCGCTCCGTCGAAGAGTGCTCAGGCCGGACATGGGTCCTGCGCGGCCACAAGCTGTCGGCTTGGCCACACGTTGATGTCACTTCGCTTGGAGCTCTTCTTGTCTGCGTTTGATCTTCCTCATCTTCTCTCTATCTTTTGCGCGGAGAATGTTAATTGATGTCTAATTACAGCACCTTGGGTTGTGTCTAAAGGAAAACCTTCCTTAAGTTCATTTTGGGTTCTAAACCACGGAGATGTGTCCCAGGATGGAGCCACAACAGTTCTGTTTCAGTAGTACCACGAGATCCTTGACTAATCACTACTTCTCGATTTATGAAGATGTCAAACGTAAAGGGCATAAAGACGACCATGAAAAACCAAATCCAAGGCACAAATGCTCTTTAATGATCTATGCCGATGTTCCCTGTCACGCAAAGGAGGGGGCGGGGGGCAATTGCCTGTGGATATCTCATTTTAAATGAGACATATGAAATATGAGTACTGATTTCAAATAAACACATTGCAGGAACAATTGGTAATACATAATTGGTTCTTTGGCAAATTTATCTCATTCGTGCCTTTCTTATATTCGATTTTGATAATATAACAAAATAAGCATGTATTACTAATGAATGGTAAGCAGTTCAGGTGTGCATTGGTGTTATTTGATAAGTTAACAGCATTATCCTTGTTGCTATTCCCGGCTTTCAGTATAGAAGTACATAGTTCATGATTAATATATATATACTGATGTCTAAATTAGCTTTTTACTCAAACATTCATGTAGTCGAAAAGCTATATAGAAAAGCTAACAAACCTAAAGTCGTATGTGTGAAGGTGCTTTGCAAAGGTACAGAAACATGCTTGCAAAACTGACCGTTTTTTTCTAGATACCAACATACAATAATATATTATTTATCCATCACAACAGATTTTATTTTGTTATGGGACCAATTCAGATATTCTTGGGACACAGGATTGTAGTTTACTAAAGCTACCATGCAAACATTTCTATGCAGTACATGAAAGTGGCCAGGGGGGGACAGTTTGAGAGATTGCACATTGCAAATTGATTGTTGAAAAGTGAGTTTTGCTTTTCTAATTACGTTGATTCGTACTTGGTCTGTTCTGAAATTCAAAACAATGTGCTTTACATTTTAATACTTGAATAAAAGTTATGTTCTGTTTCCGATTACGTCTGCTACTAGACATTTTTCTATAGGAATTTTGCACCATATTGTTGATGCGGCTGGCCATTTATTTTATGATATATTCACCCAATTACTGCCAGTAAAGATATCTCAATAATCATTGGCATTTGAAGTTTGATAAATGAATGCTCTAGGTGGGACATAGGGCACAATTAGATCAGAGAGGTAGGAGGGTGACAGGCCATGGAGTGATTTAAAAACAAATAAAAGCACCTTAAAATCAACTCTAAATTTAACAGGTAGACAATGGAGTGTGGCCAGAACTGGGGTGATGTGGTCTCGTTTTTTAGTGCCAGTGAGAAGACGGGCAGCTGAGTTCTGCACTAGTTGCAAGCGCCTAAGTGACGCCTGGTCGATACCGATGTATAGTGAATTGCAGTAGTCGATTCGTGAGGAAATAAAAGCATGGATGACCATCTCTGTTTGAGGGGGAGGTAGGGCTTAACCTTAGCAATAGTTCTCAGTTGGAAGAAGCTTGTTTTTACAACAGAGCTTATTTGCTTATTGAATTTAAAATCTTTGTCAAAAATTACACCAAGGTTTTTTACAAAGGGATGGATGTTGGCACTAAGTGCAACTAAGGAGCAGGAGGATGTGGTGGGATGGTGGTCAAAAATTATGATTTTGGTTTTATTTTCGTTGAGAGTGAGGAAGTTGGCGTCCATCCAGGACCTGACATCATGTAGGCAGTTAAGGAATGGCTGGAAAGCGTTATTGGAATTAGATTTAAGTGGAATATCAATTTGGACGTCATCGGCATAGCAATGAAAGGCCATGTTGTGCTTTTCTAGAATAGGACCTAAGAGCAAAATATAGAGGAGGAATAAAATAGGACCCAGTATTGAGCCTTGGGGCACTCCACAGGAGAGGGGTTGCAGGTGACGTTCTCCAAGGTGGACAGAAGGTTCTATCAGAAAGGTAGGCATGAAGTGCCAGGATCAATTAATGTTTTTTTTAAATTTTATTTAACCTTTATTTATCCAGGTGAGTCCCATTGAGACCTTTAGCCTTTTTTTCAAGGGAGCCCTGACACAAAGATATTGCACAAAAAACAACAACATGAAGCATAAAAACTGATCACTTAAGACATTACACAAAAATACGACAAAACATAGAATCACAGCACGTAGACATTGCACAAAATTTGACAAAACACAAAAACAGAGCACAGAAGAGACAGGTTCAACAAAACATACTTAACACTGATGTAGACACAGGTGAAGTTAATCAGATTAGGCTACTTGAGATGGGTCAGGCTGGAGGTCTAGAGTACTTCAATGTAATAATATAAATATAAAATAATAGATATGCCTTCTATATTTGATCTAATGCATACAATATCATGAATGCATACATAGTTCACCCAGGCATGAGCCTGTGTAACCCCAGTGAGAATTTAACGAACAACCCTGGAATGACTTTTACCAATTGAGCTAGCATAGGCCTACATACAAGACATTGTTAATTGCATACACTTTCGCTACAGCAATTCGTAAATGAGCTCGCACATTCCTTCCTCTGTCGCACCAACCAGACCAGAGTGGCAATACACTTTATAGTAGTTATGTTTGGATAGGTAGGGCCAATTTCCTTTGTCCAATTATTCTGTCCTGTTCCAAGATTATTAGGCGAAATGTAGGAATAATTGGAGCCTCTACTTTGATTGAGACATTTCGACACAAAATCCAGTCAATGATAACAGTGGAACTGCGTTTGTGAAAAGCGAATCGCATTAGATGTAATGTCTACATCCAATCCAGTGTGCATTTGATTTGTCTGTCAAGCAGTTCTGTGTGGGGGGTAATAACACATGACACTGGCTCATTGATGCATAAGGATGTGCATGCTGGGCATAGGGCGTCACTGTCAAACTTCCGCTTGTTTAGTATCTTGGTGCCCGCCTCCTGCCGTGATGGTCAGCGATGTCAGTGTTATTACTTCTACTAACGACTCTACATCTAGGATGTAACTGATGTTTTCTTACAAAAAGTATTTATTTATGTATTTCAAGTGAGTTTTAATTGTCTCGTGTAAACAAATATTTAGACACGTAGCGATATCAAACTCGTGCCTCGAAGCCGTAGGAATCCAGCCCATCGGTGATGATTTGCGGTGGAACCCAGCCCTTACTAAACTAAAATAACATACAACAGCAGCCACACACCAACTACACAAACTGGTGGAAGCGGTGGCGCTACCGGGCCCAACCCGAGAAGATGGAAACTACATCAAACGGTCATTCTTCCATGACCACAGACGTCCGCAATGACAACTGTCCCATATGTCTCGATGCAATTCGAGACAAGAAAACTTTAAAATGTCGACATTATTTTTGCACTGAATGTATCGACTCGGTGTTCAGGTACAAACCCGCCTGCCCTGTATGCAATACTTTCTATGGGATTTATCATGGAACACAACCGCAAGGCACCATGACGGTGACGCGGAGCTGGCAATGTTTACCCGGCTTTGACAACTGCGGAAGTATCGCTATTGAATACAGATTTCCACCAGGCATTCAGGGGGTGAGTTTGAAAGGGAGTGTCTGTCATGCTTATGTTCTTGGAATAAAGAAGTCATGTCTCGCAGTTTAGACATTACCGTCTAGACGTTCCAGAGTTTCGAAAAAGCCTTTTTAGGGAATTGTTGAGCACCCCCCATTGACAGAAGCCTACACACGTAATTTACTGTACACAGTTTGAGTTATCAGACAGAGCTGACCCTGGGAATTTCAGGGTCATATATAGCCAACAAATATAATTCAATAAAATATACAAATGAATAAAGGTGCATTAATAGGCTTCCATAATTGGAACAACCCTCTACCGACCCAAAATACATACATAATAATAACAACCACCACAGGATGAAACATGTCACTCTTCAGCTGTTTGCCTTTTGCCTTTTCACAGCCTGAGCATCCAAACCCTGGAGCCAAGTATGGCAGCACATCCCGAACAGCGTTTCTGCCTGGCTGTGAGGAGGGCCAGAAGGTCCTCCGGCTGCTGCAAGTAGCCTTTGACCGGAGGCTCCTCTTCACCATCGGACAGTCGGCCACCACCGGCCTCGACAACGTCATTACCTGGAACGACATCCACCACAAGACCAGCATGGGAGGGGGTCCGCAGAGGTAAGGGGTGGAGGAATTATTCCACCTTCACAATGAATGCGTGTGTGGGGATTGTGTTCCCTCATTGTGTACCCTTGTGTACCCTCAACCTGATATATCGGCCGATGGTGAACACTGGGCACCGTTGTAATATCGGTGTATTGTGTTAAAAAGTTAGATCTCAGCACCAGTAGGTGACGGGAAAAGGGTCCATATTAGCTGCCCAAGTTTTGGGATATTTCATTGAAAATCAAGTTTGTATTACAAAGCAGAAATTGTGATTGTGATGTTGCTTTAAGTGGCTTTATTTTCTCAACTATTGCACTTGTTGCATCACCTGACTCTGCAGATTTGGCTATCCAGACCCAGAGTACCTGTCCAGGGTTCAGCAGGAGCTCCACCTTAAAGGGGTGACGGAGGATGACGTAGACCCACCGCAACCCCGCATTCAGGACCGTTCATAGAATAGAATAAACTGTATTATCTATCTATCTATCTATCTATCTATCTATCTATCTATCTATCTATCTATCTGTGTTTCCCACAGACCAGGTAGCAATGTGTGGTGCCCCCCTGGGGGGATTGGGGATTGTTGTTCAAGGGGGGGGGGGGGGAGGGGGGGGGGGGTACGGGATTACGGGCTGGCGGAGTTGTTGGGTGGGGGGGAGTTGGTTTGGAAATTTGTTGAGTGTGCGAGCGTGAGATATTTATACTTAAAAATCGCGTTAAAATAAAAAATAATTTAAAAAGCGGAATCAATTTGTGGCGCTCGTTGTTGAATCTGTGGCGCTGCACCACACATTGGTCTATGTATGGGAAACACTATATCTATCTATCTATCTATCTATCTATACAAATCCACCTGTCTGTCTGAACTGTTAATTGAACTGTACATTATCAGTATTAAACAAATTGTACATACCAATATAATGTTCCACTTATATTGAAAACGTGATACCATTGGTTCTATTTTATCGTTACTTGATAGCGTAAATGTTGCTTTTTTTACTGCACAGTTTAAGCCTTGCATATTTAAATTTGACCACAAGAGGTCGCTGTACTCTAAAATACTGACTGTTAAAGCCGCTGCTTAATATGAAGCAACGCCATCGCCTATGTCTCACACTCCCCTCCCCATCGTTCATATTCCGAAGTCGGTGAGAGGAGCAGAGCATCTGCTACAGACGATGAGTCATGTTTTAGGGTTCTCAGGGCAACTTTCGCCGCAGCAGCTATATCGGAGCTGAAAAGATTAACACAGCCTTCGTTCATTTCAGTTGAAATCTCTTGTCTTCCTTTATGCAAAATTGTATATAAAACATATAGGTACTTATATGTGAGTTCAAAATATGTTACAAAGATGTTGACCAGTTCTAAAATGTTGGCGTTCAGTTCATTTTCAAAACAAACTGTGTCTACACAACATAGTATGCAATTGTTACATTTCCTTTAATAAGTAGCACACCGATATATTAAATGCCTGATACAGAGATATACTTAGTTGAAGTTTTTGTGATGTCTTATTTCTCCCAGAACTTTCTCTCTCACTAACCAGCCCTCAGAGACTGCATCACTCCAGTTCAGTTCTATCCAGCCTATTTGTGTGTTTATTTCTTCTTCTTATCATTAATAAAGTTATAAAGTGATATAGTCTATTGACTAGAGTGGATTAACATGAGAGAGAGAAAGTGTGTGTGTGTGTGTGTGTGTGTGTGTGTGGAGAGAGGAGTGTGCGTGTATGTATTTGTGACAGTGGCTTGGCCTCTTTAGAACCCTCCGCTGTGGTGCTGGGGGGTATCTCTGTGTCCCATGGATCTCATAGGCATCTGGTGCTCTCAGAGCCGGACAGGGTCCATCTGGTCAGCCCCCCCCTCCCGCCCACCCCTCACTCCATCCCTCGCTTTCTGCCCCACCACCGCCTCCACCCCCTTAAACCCTTCCACTCTATTCATCGAGCAATTCATTTACTTTTTTTTGTACTTTTTTCATACAAATCGTCAATGTATATTCATGTGTATGTGAGTGTTTGTTTGTGTGTGTGTGTATATATATACAGTATGTGTGTGTGTGTGTGTGTGTATATACAGTATATGTGTATTATATATATGTGTGTGTGTGTGTACATATGTATGTGTGTATATACTGTATGTGTCCCTATTTCTGTGGTGGCCATCTGCTGCTGTGCTGTGTGAATGGGTGAATGGCGGAGAGAGTGTGTGGGGCATAAACAGAATCGCTGGTGTTTATCCTCTATTTGGCTTTCGTATCTGTATAAACCCCACAAATATATAGCCCCACTTTCATATGCTTAAATCTTTGCTGTGCTGCTTAGTGATGGCTTGTGTGCTAGTGTGCCACAGGAGCCTGGGCGTTCACACCACCAAGCCAAGACTGATCAGCTGATGGAGAGAGAGCGAGAGAGCGAGAGAGTAAACAAAATATACTGAGAGCAACCACAGAGCACAATGAGCACTGCAACTGCAAAAATCTGCCTTCAACGCACAGCCTCACACACACACGCACACACACACACACACACACACACACACACACACACACACACACACACACACACACACACATACACACACACACACACACACACACACACACACACAGGATCTTTGCCCAAATAGTGTCGGGAGATGTATTTCCGTTACCCATCCTTCCATGCGATTGCCTTTATTCATGCAGTTTGTCTCTACCCACCCTCCTTCCCCTCTACATCATAATTCCCACAATGCATTTCAATGGCTTATCTCATTAAAGCCCCAGTGCATATGTTTTGGGTTCTGCACTCTAGCCACCCAGCCAGTGGCAGTGCAGTCTCCAGAGTTAGTTCATTCCATTAAGGCTCCATAAGAGGGTGTTGATTTGTGCAACTCCCTGCCCTTCTTTCCTCACAGGCATCATCCCATGCGCTGACATCCATCTGGGCTGGAAGGGGAGGGGGGGGGCGGTGGGGGGGGAGCTCGCTGGGGGAAGCGGGGATGCCTAGCACCTGAAATGCATCCAGCATGATAAATATGTATATAATGATTATGTAGAGTATCGTGGGTGGAATAATCAGGCTTACATGTACAATTCTTTTGACAGCCCTCTGTCTGCATGGGGGGGGGGGGGGGGGGGGGCGGGGGGGGGGCGACAGGATGGGAGGATGATTCCGGAAGCAGCTCTTACACTAAGGGATTGGGATTGGGGCCTGGCTTGGATGGTGTTCATGGTTTCTTCTGACCTACATTTTATGTTTGCCATCTAGTACGGGTGGTTGTTAAATTAGCGCCTTTAACCCGCCTTTAGCGTGTTATTATGTCTATTTTGTTGAGGAGAGCATGTTTGAAAACAGAGGACTGACCCACCTAGGGAGAACAGAAAATGCATAATGGTTGGTTCTCTGTGCTGAGTTGCACTTGAGTGACAGCACAGGGACAATGCAGGCCAACACACACATAGATTTGATATCTGAAATATATCCAGGAAGATGGTGTCATCATGTGATCTGGCTGCAGGGGCAAATTGGAGAGTGTACAATTGTAGTACAGTGACAGGGACACCAAGAATACATGTATGTGTGTGGGTGTGTGTGTGTGTGTGTGTGTGTGTGTGTGTCTGTCCGTGTGTGTGTGTGTGTGCGCGTGTGTGTGTGTGTGTGTGTGTGTGTGTGTGTATGTGTGTGTGTGTGTGTGTGTGTGTGTGTGTGTGTGTGTGTGTAATATACAGAAGTCCTTGCCACCTCTCCCCACTGTGCTCTTCAATAAGAGTGTCTCAGGCTATGGGGAAAGTCCATGATACACTGTCTGCTTGCTACAGACCCCCCCCCCCCCCACCACCCCCCTCTCTCCCTTGTTCTGCCTGGTCATGGATCTACCTGTCTGCACGGTGCAGGGAGTGCAGCCTTCCCCTGCCTTCACTGTAATGAGCCCCAGCCAACAACTGAAGGTGTAATTATATTGGTTGCTGGGGATCCAATCATACATTCCTTATACTTCCTCTACACGCTCCAAGTGTAGAAGATGAAAAAGCTCCGGTGGACTCTTGCTTGTAAGTCACCCAATAGAATTGATAACAAAAGATCGAACCTCTGGTGTTTTATCTGCTTGTTGAATAACGGGCCCAGAGGAGCCTTGTGGAGACATCGCTTCTCCGAACAATATCTCTCTGTTTCAGAAGCAGATCAGACCCCCCGCAACGCTCTCCTCGCCTCTCCTCCTCTTTCCTCCACTCCTCCTCTCTGCTCCTCCTGTACTCTGCCTGCACATCTCTCCCCCATACCTCTCCTGCACTCCTCTCCTCCTTCTTTCAGCCCCTCCTGAACTCTCCTCCTCTCTGCTCCTCCTTTAGCTCCTCTCTGCTCCTCCTTTAGTCATTTGCTCCTCCTATACACTCCTCTCTGCTCATCCTTCATTATCAGCTCCTCCCCCAGTCCTCTCCTCCTCCTCCTCTCCGCTCCTCCCCGTCCTCTCCTCCTCCTCTCTGCTCCTCCCCCAGTCCTCTCCTCCTCCTCCTCTCTGCTCCTCCCCCAGTCCTCTCCTCCTCCTCTCCGCTCCTCCCCCAGTCCTCTCCTCCTCCTCTCTGCTCCTCCCCCAGTCCTCTCCTCCTCCTCCTCCCCGCTCCTCCCTCAGTCCTCTCCTCCTCCTCTCCGCTCCTCCCCCAGTCCTCCTCCTCCTCTCCGCTCCTCCTCCTCTCCGCTCCTCCCCCAGTCCTCTCCTCCTCCTCCTCCTCTCCGCTCCTCCCCCAGTCCTCTCCTCCTCCTCCTCTCCGCTCCTCCCCCAGTCCTCTCCTCCTCTCCGCTCCTCCCCCAGTCCTCCTCCTACTCTCCGCTCCTCCTCCTATACTCTGGATCGTTGTGCCGCAGGCTGTTTGCAGAGCAGCAGCTTGTGGTGAAGGTGTCTGTGTGGGTGCTCTGTGGGTTCTCTGTTCTGCTTGTTTTTTCCTTTTTTTCCCTTGACTTCTTCTCTGTTTACCCAGTGTACACAAATAGGGGAAAAAAAGAGTCATGTTAATGTGTTGATGAGAGTATGGTGTTCATTAATAATAACTTTGGGATGTATATATATCTATATCTTCATATTTATTTTGTATGTATATTTATCGATATAGATATGTCTCATTGATTTATTTCAGATAAAAGAGGCTTGAATACAGATTTTTTTTTTTTTTATGTAGCATTCAAAGATAACCATTCAGCATACATGACAAAAAGATTTATAATGATTTGTACTCTTCCTCAAAGCTAATAGCTAGCATCATAAAAAGGATCCAATGATCCAATGATCTAATGTCTCAAAGGGTAATTTATTTTGTGGAGGTGATAAAAAGCATATATTCTTATTAGCAGACCTTTAAGCTCTAGTTTCTCACATCGAGAAACTTGGATTCTGCAGTCAGAGCCTGATGTGTTTTGAATTGGAAATGCATCCTTTGCTGTATTTGAATCCCGAAACGTCAACTCCTTTATAGAGATAGCAGCATCCAGTGTCAAGTAACTTCAAATATACCTTTATTTTACTAAGATGGTATCAGTTTAGATATACACAACATTGAGTAATTGGCATTGAGTGTGCTATCTGCAAAGGACAACTTCCATAAACTTTAGCATGTATTCTCTTAAAAAACAAACCAAGTAAAAGGAACAGATACAATTCAAAAATGTTGCGAATGTTGTGTATGCAATGTAAAAAAAATACCTCCAACACTGTAACTCTTCTAGCTCTGGAAATAGCTTTTGTTGCAGCAACATGCGCTATAAGTTATTATGCCAAGGTGTAGGATGGAGGAACAAAGCTTGTGGTATCACTGATGGAGTGTGGGTTTGTGGGTTGACTAAGACTCCGACACACATTGTCCAATGTAGAAAACCTTCATAGGCTCCTCCAGTTATTCTATTTTAAATGGATGCTAATAATACAATATTGCATTTGATGCGTACAATTTGAACAGGAATCTCTCTTCTCTTGTAAGACACAAATACATAAACTGTTTTGGGTTGTTCTTCATCCAAGTTGATGTTGTATAGGTAAGTATTTTATAGACTACATTTCCCAGTGCAGTTCCTGTAGCATGTATCTGTCTGAATCAGACATACACATGAGGGGAGTGAGAGGGTGGGTTGGGGTGGATGGGTTAAGTTATATTTGGATGAATTCTATGTGATCACATGGTGGCACTTCTCCCTCACTTAACAACCTCCAGGTTGGGGGAGGGCTCTGTTTGGAAAGTGTGGAGCCACTTTGATAATGTCAGGTGTTTCAATGTATTTCCAGATGATTGGAAGGATTTGAGCCAGGAATTATCAATTTAGAGATAGATTTCAGTCAATTACGAAAGATGCAAGGGTACCTTCCTGACTCTCTCTCTCTCTCTCTCTCTCTCTCTCTCTCTCTCTCTCTCTCTCTCTCTCTCTCTCTCTCTCACTCACTCACTCACTCACTCACTCACTCACTCACATACAAACAGACACAGACACATACAAACAGACACAGACACACACACCGGACACACACACACACACACACACACACACACACACACACACACACACACTCTTCACATTTCCTTCATACAGTTCTACCACTTCTATGACCTTAACTTCTCACAACCGCCTCCATATTTCCCCTACATGGAGCACCACAGCGTATCCGGTTGATTTGCCTGTTAGAAATGCACAGCAGAGGGTTAAGCTCTTCACCCAAAGCCACAGTGATCCCGCTCTAAGCTGCGGCTAAAAGAGGAAAACGTGTGTCCGAACATCACGCAGCAGCCGACTCCTAGGCAGCTTCCGCCTTCGTCGTCACCTCCGTAATCTGTGTGCAAGATCCCTCCACACTGGAGGAGGAGGGACATGATGGGAAAATACGACTGCTATCACACAGTCTAGGTCT
>NC_140285.1:6597688-6622809 GCF_964030765.1 Micromesistius poutassou | reverse complement strand
AGAGCGGGGCTCTGGGTCCCTCGGCTCCTGGGCTGCAGCCGGGCTCTGTGCGGCGGCGACTCTGTGAGGAACCAGAGCGGGGCGAGCCAGCCTGACCAAGAGGACCAAGAAGACCCTCTTTCTCTTTCTAATGCAGATCTTATGTAAATCTGCTGTGGCACCATGCTTCACTGACCCCCCTTCATAAACACACCCCCCCCTCCCCCCATGTGTGAGAGTACATCCAGGAACATCCTTCATACAGGGCATATTCCTGAGTGCTGCGTCTTTACGGCTGTAGTGTCACTATGGATCTACTGTATGTCGCTGCTCAACTCACAACCCCCCCCCCCCACCCCCCACGCCACCCAACCCACCCACCACCGTTTCCTCCAGCAGCTTCACTGACATGATTCACTACCACTATATAAATGTCTCTAGTGCATCCCTTGTCCTGTTATGGCCTGCTAAACTCCAGCTGAAATGCAATATTAAATAGGGCATCCGGAAAACACCATAAGTCTCTTAATACACCTCCATGAATTCACGTCCACTGTCCCATCGCCGCCTCTTCCAACCACCTCCCCTCCCCTCCCCTGCACTGTCTGTCAGTGGTCAGTGGGTGTGGTCCCGATGGTCCGGATCACATTGTGGTGGGTGGGTGGGGGGGGGGGGGGGGGTGAGGGGGGTCTCCTCTCACGCTCCCTTTGGACGGCCCAGGCACATGCTCCAGCCCGTAGCCATGGTTCCCTGTGCTGCGGGAGAGTGATAGCAGAGCGAGGAGAGAGAGAGCAAGAGAGAGAGAGAAAGAGAGAGCGAGAGAGAGAGAGAGAGAGAGAGAGAGAGAGAGAGAGAGAGAGAGAGAGCCGCCTGCAGTAGCTTTGTGTCTGCCTTTGTCTCTCTGTCATCCTTGCCCCCACCTCACCCACCCCGCTCCTCCTCCTCCCGCCCCCCCTCTCCTCCTCCTCCCCATGCACCACCTTGCTGATGCTCCCGCGACTCTACCCCTCTCTCCCTCCACCTTTTCCTCTTCTCTGCAAAGCCCCCCAGGGAATTTGAGGATACACTATCGCAATTGTGCCACTCATGCACACACACACACACACGACACACACACACACACACACACACACACACACACACACACACACAAACACACACAAACACACACACAAATGCATGCATTTACAAGCATACACACACACACACACACACATACAAACACATGCACACACACACACACACAAAAAAATGCATGTTCACACATACACACACATGTACACACATACACATACAACTACACACACACCATACCATTTCAATACAGTGCCCATATGTCTCCCCTACCGGACCATACGGTGAAAACAAAGGTGGGTGAAAGGTATTGTGGTTATTATTATTACAGCTGGGCTCCACGGCCCTTCTATCCCAGACCTGGATTGTAGTGTTTGAATTAGCATGGGGAGAAGGGAGGACAAAGACTCAGAGTCAGTTTAGTTCTGGTGCAGCTGGGGAACCTATACTCAGCTGTGGCTACTCTCCCCAAGCCCTCCATTTTGTCTGGCATGGCTACAAAAGCACACACATGTGTGTGTGTGTGTGTGTGTGTGTGTGTCGTGCGTGCTGCGTGCGTGCGTGCGTGCGTGGTGCGTGCGTGCGTGCGTGCGTAGCGTGCGTGCGTGCGTGCGGTGCGTGCGGTGTGTGTGTGTGTGTGTGTGTGTGTGTGTATAAGTGAGACTTTTGTGCATATATGTATGTGTGTTTGTGTGTGGTTCTGGGTGTGTGTTTGTTTGTCTATTTGTGTGCACCTGTGTTAATGTGTGTGTGTGTGTGTGTGTGTATGTGTGTGTGTGTGTGAGTGTGAGTGTGTGTGTGTGCGTGTGTGAGTGCATGTCTATGTCTGTGCATGTGTGTGTGCACGTTAAGAGCAATGCAGCCCATTGCTCTTCCCAACCTCTCTCGTTCATACTGTCACATTATGCACATCAGAGCACGCCCCTGTCTTTGTGTGCAGTTGCCTAGCGATCACAAATAGTGGTGCATAGTGTGTGCATGTCTTCTATGTGTGTGCTGGTGCTTGTGTGCGGTGCATGTGCGTGTGTGCGTGCTTGCAGGCGTTTCTGCAATGCGCAAGTGTGTGTGTGTGCGTGTGTGTGTGTGTGTGTGTGTGTGTGTACGTTTGCATGTGTGTTGGGGGAGGCTTTGTGTATATCCGTTGCTCGGTATGTGTTACTACTACACTGGATACACCGTGAGGAACAGTAGGAGGAATATACCCTGAACATTGTAGCAGCAGCACTAGACGCAGCAATTCAACTTGAAGATTTGAGGACTGCTCGTTCAGTCCTCTGCTACTTCTGCTGAGGGGGCCCAAGGTGTCCTGGCACAACGCATTTGACCCCTAATTGCTCCGGATGAGATGGCAGCTGCCCTACCCTGGTTTACACACACCGCTGTCTGCATGTGGATGTGTGGGGCGTGTGCGTGGGTGAATATGTAGAGGAATTAACCGGAAGGCGCTGTGATTGGTCGAAGTGTTACATAAATGCTGTCTGTTTACCGTGAACACACACTCATGGACACACACACACACAAAGATGTGCATACGCACACACGCACACACACACTCACACAGGCATTCACCTTGATATTTATAGGGCAAACACGCGCATTCGCACACACTCCCTCCCCATACACACATGTGGTTGTTTGTTCCCCTTCCTCAAGTGAGAGGGACTAATGAAGATGGCTTATCCCCTCGGATAAAAAGCAGGTGAACGTGCACCAGGAGACATGCTTGTACACACTAGAGTGGATGGGGATTAAAATAAACCAGTGATTACTCATCCCGGTTCCGCTCGGTGTGCTTCAACGCACCCCTCCAGACATGTTTTAAAGCCAATCCTAGCAGAGGGCGAGAAAAATAAAATGTTTTATTTTTATCGTGCTATTCTATTTTCCAACAAACCTGGTTTTGGGGCAGTGGTGACGTGCGTTCCAGAACACCAGCTGAAACAACATTTAAACATCTGCCCACAACAACTTGCTGAGCTCAGAACAGCTGCCACGGAGGAGATTGACGAGGAACCGAATGTAGCCAATCATATGGCTCTGGGGTCAGAGGTCACCCAATCAGGTGGAGTTACAAAAAAGGAACGTGGGGTTGTAAATGGCGGTTGAGACGTTCGCATTTTTCAGGCGAAAAGCGACTTCATTTAATTAGCAATATTGAGGGGTTGAGAAATGTTGAATTAGCATTTTTGCATACTTAATGTCAAGGAAGTATATTATGGAGTCTATGGCACACACCCTCCACCCCCCCCCCCCCCACACACACACACACACTCAGTCTTCTTTCGCAGCTTACAGTATGTATATATACATAAAGTAAAGTGTGTTGCTCAGCTCCTTGTTCCATCCTTTTTATGAGCGAAGCTTGCTGAATTGGAAATTGATGGCTCTGGATTAATGCGCTGGCCGGTTCCCTCACTGCGGCAGAAGCAGCAGTGAATGAGGTGTGTGTGTTTACAGTTTCATACCATAGAGCTTGCTGTTGTGGCCCTTTCTGTTGTGTGCCTTCCTGTTGTCCTCCTTTACGACTATTCTAACGGACTCCAGAGGCAGGCAGAAGCCAACCTATTCCCAGTTGACATCATTGGTTGTGGCTCGTCTTTTGTCCAGATGTATATGGTTAATTATATCTACATACATCAAAGGGACGATATTGCTTCTCGTGCAAGTTATTACAATTATTAATACAATTATTGAGAATCAGAGATTATGTCCACATTATTATAAAAACAAGTTATAATAGCAATCACATGGACACTCATTTAATTAACTTTACAAAGCAATGAAAGACTTACTAATTAAATGATATGCAAATCCCAGCTATACACAGTGGTACTGTGCGCAGAACCAAGAACGTGACTGGGGAACTGGAATTAATCCACTTTTTCAGCTAAATCAAACACTCCCAGCATTCCCTTCTGCTGTTTAAAACACCATGTCTAGCCACAGTAGCGCAGCGATGCTCAGGTCATGAGAAACAACAACAAACGGCAGAGGGGTCTCCCTTCGTGGTGTGCAACACAAAGGCAGAAGGGGGGGGGAAAGGCAGAGTAAACCGGTGTGAACAGTGTCTGGGGCCATGCCCCCATGCCAGTTCTCCTCCACTGTCTACGGGGCCCCGAGGTACAAGCCACGGATGAGGGAGCAATTCAACTCTGCCCGCCTGGCCAGATGTTGGCCTCATTTAGCGTGTCTGTCTGGCGTATCAGTGCTATTCGCACATCCTCATGCCCCGTGTGTCTGGTCGCCCTCTCTATCCACTCTGTTTCCTGACGTCAGGACGCTGGAGGAAGATCCACTCCGGTACAGACTTGACTGTGGTTCTACTGGGGCTCCCCCCGAGAGGGAATGTTGTCCATGGTGTGTACAATAAAGTGTATTTTAGGGTGGTGTGCACATTTTGAAGCATTATCTTGCGTTCATATCAGCCACATCTCATCATGTCTTACATCAATCACTATTAGATTGGAACCATTTCAAACCCCCCCGGCTACACAAAAAGAAAATAAAAAAAACAAAGAAAACCTAATTTGCATGGACTACACTTCAGCGCCCAATAAGATGATCCGTCCAAACCTCTGGAGACACAGGGTGGATGCTCCACTGCTCCAGGTCCCTGCTCACTAAGCAGGCTGCACACACACACACACACACACACACACACACACACACACACACACACACACACACACACACACACACACACACACACACACACACAACACTGCGTTGCAGGCATTAAGCAGTGGTCTGAGCCCAGAGGCGCCACGCATGGAGTGAGCCGCCATGCAAGACTTCATGGTATGGTTGGACCCATGGCACAGGCCCTGGCAACTGTCCAGGTTTAGAGACTTTGCAGCTGGAACCCGCCACAGCTCACACACCTCACCAGATGTGTGAGGTGGAGTCGGAGGAGACACAGCTGGGAAAAGGAACAGATTGCCACCAAAGACCTGCTGCAGGGTGCCAGGGTGTTGGGTGCTGCCAGGTGGACCGCTGGCCTGCCGTCACGGACGGGAGACAGCAGGGGTATGAGAGGGTGTCAGGGAACTCACTGGTGGTTTTGGCTTTGGATGTTTGGTGGCTTGGTTTTTTTGGGTTGTGTATTCGTGTATTTTTTTCTTGTATTCATTCTTAATTTGTCAATACATTGTTGAACTTCCCATTCCATCACATATGGAGAATGAAACTGTATTTACTTTACTTTACTTTATACTTTGAAAGTACTCTTTAAACCTAACTTGCTTTACTTAAACATAGTTGTTGACTATGTTTGAGTAAAAACAAAACACCTGCCCATTAGGGATAGTGTGTTTATGGGTTAATCAGTGCGCCCCTTCATGCAGTGCAGTGGCAGGCTCCTTAACTCTGGAGAGCCTTTAGCTCTGAAGAGCCTGCCTGAAGGAGATCAAGTTCATGGTCGTCTGTGACAGTGATTGGAACCCAGGGGAGGACCTGTTGCCCAGCCCACATGTGACCTTGTGAAAAGCAGCTTAAACTACAGTGGCCTCTTCAGGCTTTTGAGAATGGATGTACACACAGGAAGGCGCCGTGACTCCTGCAGCGCTGATGCAACCGGCTCAGGATTGGAGACACATGTTTCTCTTTGATCTGTGCTCTTTCATCTTTTTCATTGAGAGTGAAAACATATTGCAAAGGTGTGAAAGGTGCAAAAACACATGGGTATTACTTTGACTGTATTTTAGAAATTTATTTTGTGGTGTTGACCACAAAACGTCCTTTCATGTCTGAGAGAAATAGCCTCTCGCTTCCAGGCTAATCGAATTGGCAATATTTTGCCCATAAAAATGATGGGTTGGCTGGATTGCGTGGCTGTAGACAAGACTGATTGAGGATTTTAGTGTTGTTCCAATCTAATTGAGGAGGATGAACAGCCAATAGCCACAGACAAATGAATTGGTTCCACTATCCATATGGTCTATGATGATAGTCAATAAATTGAACAACCAGTGACAATAGTGCCGAACAGGGCAAGCTTTATTAAACACTGCAAAAAAAAAAAGAGAGAAGAAAAAGATCCAGTCGAATGTCCAAAATAGAATTTCAATGAAAGAACATATCAACCAAAAAATGAAAAGGCAAAAAATAGCTATCAAATAAATATTCACATCAACATTTTCTCTTCCACAATTGGAATCATGTGACATTCTTAAAGATGTCTTACAAAGATTATAAAACAAGATACGGTATGTACAATCATACAAGTTTAATAGGACATGCTTAGGAGTTTGACTGCACCATTGTACCACACACTGACTACAACATAAAAGCTGCATATTAACTGACATGGTCCAAGAGCTGCCTGGTCCCCTGCACTAGGCCTGCGCCCAACGAAAGTTCGCTAACCCAAAGAACGGAAAAAAATAATGTTGTTTTTTTTTTGTTTCAAAGCAGGCAATAAAAGCATAAGGGATGCTGTACTGGATTTGGATAGGTCTGCTTGTTAGCCAACATTTTTTTTTCTTAAATTGTATTTATTATCTGCCTGACCAACCCCAAAGAGCTGGTCTCAGTTCCCCTATGCTGAATGGTTGCTAGGCAATGCTAAGGAATTTGGTTTGTGACCGTGGCCTGAAAGCCTTTGTGCAAATCAGCACTTTTTCTGTCCTTCTGTGTGCCAGGGGGCAAAATACAGCTGCACTGCCACACTCCCTGCATCTCAGAGACACACTGAGAAACAGCAACACCTGGACTCATGTCAAGCTTCTTTTTCTTTTTTTTTAAATACAACAGTACAAACCAAAGTAAACCAAGAAACAAACAATGGAAAAATAGCTTTCTTTGGACAGGGCCAGCCTGTACATTTTTGTTGATTTCTTGTTCTACTGTGACCCCCCTAAGATTTCCTTGTTCCCTTTCTCACTAGCCCTTTTCGTACGTTGATTGTTAGACTTCTGACAACAGTCTCCAAAGTAAGGTCCTAATCCAAGAAGCCATCTGCCGTCAACATGGCCTTCCAGCCATCCAGACCACACCTTGGTTTTTGTGAAAAAACTAATCCGGGTCTAATTGACGCCTCAACACCTTCTTAATCATGATTAAGTAAAAAGAACAGCAAATTCTAGCGTCTTCAAATCAAGTCACATTGTTCACCAGTACTCACAAAGTCAGATCTATTTCATGGCACATAACATGGTCTTGGTTGACTCTACTCACCAGCGGCTACTAACAGGAAGAAGAGAACGAGGCAAAACACAGATTAGCAGCTTCTTTGTACAGCGGAGATGGGAGTGCGGTGATAGGGTCGTCTGTGTTTCAGCGCTGGCACATGATGAGGTTATCACAAAGCTGCATTGTTATTGCCGCACAGGTTACTTTGCATCACAAGCACTTAAAATCGTTTATTGCTTTATGGTTAGAAGCATAGGGATCGATGCCGCACACACGCACGTATGCAACCATGAAGCTCAAGATTTAAGATCGTAAATGGGTTCAGATTTCCTCTCGGGTGTCCCATAGTGCTGCTCATGGAGGTCGATCGATGAACTCATTATCGATTGATCGACTCAATTAAAGGACCCCTCTTGGAAGAGGGGTCTGGAGTGCTACATTGGATTGTTAAAAAAAAAGAAAAAAAAAGAAAAAAGAAAGAAAAGAAAAAAGATTAGAAATCCACAGGGATATTTGTCAAAACATCTGAATGAGTATCGTAACACAAGATGTGAAAGGCATCTTTTTTAAAACTGCATACAACTGGAGCACTGTTGATCAGTCAAAGTACCAACAGCACAATGCTACAAGTCCTTTCTGTTTGAATATGTATGTTTTAAACTGGGAAGCAGATTTGAATCATCATTTGACATCGGTCTGGTTTAAGAGTCGTACCTTGGACCTATACTTTTAGAGGTCTCATAGGACTAAGACTGGGAGAGTTATTGACAACAAGGGACAGCTCAGCTTCAAACACATCATTCCCATTCTGCAAAAGAAACCAACAACAAAAGCATTAATCCTCCTCCTCTCTTAAACCCCCTCTGTCTCTCTTCTCCAAAGCATGCTATTTAAAAAGTCAAGCTTGCAAGGTAGCAAGCAAGCAAGCTAGCTTTCTCCTCTTTTCTCAAGCCCCCACCACAAAGAAAGAGAACGATCCGATTACTTTGTGCGCGTGTCTTTCTCTTTAATCATTCCATACATATGAACCCTCTTCAACGTGGCTACTCAAACCCCCCCACCGGGAGGTGGAGGCTGGCAGGTGTCTCTGGAGCCACTCAGCGCCCCGGCGCCCCAGCCATCCATCCAGTGAGAAGTCCTGTCTAGAGGACGGGTGTGGGGCACCCGTCGGCCCACCATAATAGCACTCATCCTCATATCCCTGCTCCCATCGCCACGGAGACAATGAGACATGGAATAGCTCTTTATCTAATAGCTCTCTCACTTTGAGATATCCCATAATTACCCCCCCCCCCCTCCGCACCCCCCCACCCTTCCTTGTCCTCCTCCTCCTCATCACCGACCCGTGTGTGTGTGTGTGTGTGTGTGTGTGTGTCTTTGCAGAGCTATTTCCAGAACACAGGTGATCTACGCCACATCTCAGCACATAGGGGCACGGTTCGGAGGGTACTAATGATTTTTCAAATGCCTGGTATTCATGCTAGACTCGTTTTTATAGTGTTTGGAGAGGATAATTCTTAGCTGGTCAGAGAGCGATGCATTATTATTCTGTTTTTTTCTTTTCTTTTTATGTCACAAGATTTACATTGTGTGCCGCACGTTTCCCAAAGCTTGGGGCCTGGAGATAGCGAAACCGTATCGAGGCCACAGCCACGTGGTTGTGTACCGCTTACAGTTGATTAAAAAAAGGTAAATAAATAAAGAAAATCATAGCTTGAGGATGTCCAACCCTTGATTGATGTCAATATCAAAAGCAAGATAGAGAGTGGTGGAAAAAGAAACGATGGATGTGCGCTGGACAGTTCAGAGCGAGTGGACCGCGGCGGCGTGGCCATCGCTGCTAAGATGTTGGTCGCTTCCTGGAGGGGAGGCGGGGGAGGAAAGGTTTCAGCAGGGAGCCGTGTTTCCCTGGTGAAGCCATCGCTCATCCCCCCCCCTTCCCCAACCCCCCCCCCCCCCCCCACCCCCACCCCGACTTCCCCTAGACCCAAAGAGGCGAGAGAGGCGGGGGGGAGGGGGGCAAGAAGGGGCCCGGAAGCAGGGAGAGGATAACCACGAAGGGGCTCTCCCACTCCCCCTCACATGACAGAGCAGCTCTTGGCCTTCTCCTTCTTGAAGGTGGAGGTGAGCAGGTCGGACTTGCTGGGGAGGTGGAGCAGTCTCTTGGAGAGGCGTCGGGTGGGGCTGGACTTGGGCAGGGGCTGCAGCTTGTTGATGCAGGCCAGTGCGGCCGTGCGGAACACGCTGTGGATGCTCTTCTCCGAGGTGAAGGCGGAGCACTCAAGGTAGGCCTCGGCTCCCAGCTGCTTGGCCATGGCCGAGCCCTGGACCCAGCGTTCATAGAGAGAGAGAGAGTGTCAGCAGGGTTATGCTGGATGGGTTATCACTGCGCTCTAGCCTTTCTACTGCCAGTATTACTGAGTTTCTATTTTATACATTTATACACACTTAATACACTTTTGCTCATATTTGGTGTTTTTTTTATTCATCTTATGCATTTCTACACACTTTTCATCGATTTCATACATTCCTATTCATTTATTTAAATGTATAAAACATTGAAATGCATATTCTTGTGTTGATTCGGTCATTGGTGGATGGGTTTTATTCAGTGCTGGCCATATTCCATAATGCATGTGGCAATATGTTAAATTGTTAATATATATGTTAAATATATTGTCAATGTAAAATACATGTGGTCCTCCTAAGTCCTGAGAAGGTCATTTCTCTCTGACCTGCTCATGAGTGATGGGGGTCTGCTTCTGATTGGACAGCTCCATCAGTGTGCACACGTCTGTACGCAGGTCGGTCTTGCAGCCAATGAGAAGGATGCGTGTGCTGGGGCAGAAGTCCAGGATTTCGGTCTTCCACTGTTGACCCAGAACATGATGACATCAGTGGGTTCTCTCAGGCTAACATGCTGACGATCATTGGATTCTCTAGTTTTCAAAATAGATTTTAAACCCTTCTGCTCTTTACTGCTTTAAAGAAGTAACTATTTGAGTGTTTACTATGCAGTCGTTGTGCAGATGCCTTTATCAAAAAGCGACCTAGAGTGATTCCAGCTACATGCCAACAGTCTTTAGGGGGCAGTGTAGCAGTTAGGCATCTTACTCAACATCGCCTATTGGTAGACTGTGTACATTGAGGCTGGAACCCAGCACCTTCTGGCTGGGAGTCATGCCATAACCACCTCACCATCCTTACAAATCATCTGTGATCGCCACCATCTCGCCGAACAATCGGATACATAAATTGTTTTATCTTTAAATAAAACAGGGACTTCAAATCAGGTATAGTAATAGATAGTGAGCTCCAGCAGAGAGAGCTGAGGAGTTCACGATGAAATTAGTCTCCAGGCCTTACCTTCTTCAAACCGCTGTCGACGGTGTCTGGGCGGCTGATGTCAAAACAGAGCAGCACGGCGTCGGAGTCGCTGTAGCAGAGGGGCCTCACGTTGTCGTAGTACGGAGAACCTTTGGTGGGACGAGAGGAGAGGGAAAATTAGATTACAGCTTACCATAACTACCTCACTCATGTGTCTCGTTCTAGCTCTTAAAGCCAGGTATCTATTTTGACTTGCTGTCTCTCTCCATGTATCTGGTGATAGAGAGAGAGAGAGAGAGAGAGAGAGAGAGAGAGAGAGAGAGAGAGAGAGAGAGAGAGAGAGAGAGAGAGAGAGAGAGAGAGAGAGAGAGAGAGAGAGAGAGAGAGAGCTATTGCACTAAATGTCTAATCGTCATAGATTGTTTTAATTAAGCCTTTGTGACGTGATTTCCTGCAGGAGTCTTTCACTAGGAGATGAAACACTGTGTGCTGTTATGTGTGTTTTCATATTATTCATATTACTATTAATATTTATTATTCACTTTGAATTTAAGAGACTTTGTCCAGAAGTGAGCCGAGTAACAACACATGTATGTTTGAAATTGAAAGACAGCAAGAGAGAGAGAGAGAGAGAGAGAGAGAGAGAGGAAGAAAGAAAGAAAGAAAGAAAGAAAGAAAGAAAGAAAGAAAGAAAGAAAGAAAGAAAGAAAGAAAGAAAGAAAGACAGAGAGAGAGAGAGAGAGAGAGAGAGAGAGAGAGAGAGAGAGAGAGAGCGAGACAGAGAGACAGAGGGAGAGAGAGAGATGTGGAGGAGGAGTGGGTAAACATAAAAAATACAGAGGCAGGGATTATGTGTTGATAGGTATCACATCTCAGTCTAAGCCATAGTAATGTGCTTTCCCTGCTCCTCCATCCGCTATCAGCATCACAGATATTGGCGGGTGGATGTGAGGGGGTATGGGGGTATGGATCCTCCTTGCCCTCCTTGCTCTCCAGCGGTAGATTACACAAGTGGAAGAGTGGGACTCGGGGCAGGCAGGCGCTCCCACTCATGTTTAGAATCCTTAAGTAAGCCAACCCACCCGCCCCACACACACTCACACACACACAGACACGCACACACACACACACACACACACACACACACAAAGTCCTCTGCGCTGCGCAGTGGTCCCTCTGTTTCCACAGCAACAGACTTGGAATCCACCATCTGCATCAAGCATTCCTCCCACCCCTCCATAAAGGCTGGCTTTAACTGCCAATCAATCATTTTACACTGCAAACTGCCCACCCACCTACTGCCCAGGACATTCCTCTTCTGAGTGACGCGGTGGTGCACCGGGGACACGCACCCCATCGCTAACACAGACCCATTACAGCATTCTGCAGACACACACGGACACACACACAGGCACACACACACACACACACACACACCTCATTTTGGAAGCATCCAGAGGTAATCTGTGTATCAGCGGAGATGAAAGGGGAAGGGGGTTCAATAGGATTAAGGTGTTTACTTTCCTCTGCATGTGAATGAGGATCCAATCTCCCCCTCATGGCTGTGATCACATAAGCAGACACAGTAATCGCTCACTACGACACGATGCAACCTTTCTCTTAATGGATTCAAAGTGTGAAAACGGAAAGAATTAAAACGTGAGAAAACAGGTCACAAGCCCAGCGGACGGACACAAAAAGAGTAGACACAAAAAAACAGGGCTGGGTGTGCATGCAGATCAGTTACATAAATACTTAATGATATTCCACATTATCAAAGGGCAGAATTGAATTTGCCAGCTGCCCAGAGTTGTGTGAAGAATAATGACAAGCTGTGGTGGAATTCCTCAGGGCCGCATGCCCGGAAGAAAGTAAACTACGATGCCCGAGGAACGTCGGGGGCCATGCGTCACATCACCACACGTCTGGACCTTCCTGTGCCCTTGAGCAAGAAGCCCTTTTGCACACATGCTTGTCAGGAAGCAACAGATCAAAAACCAGCATTTCTAAATCCCATCTTCTAATCTCAATGGTTCACCAACGCATCAATACAGTTCTGATGCATTGGTGAGCCATTCGGATTAAAAGATGGGTTGAAATGACATTGAGCCCTGCAACCTTTTAACAACTTTGTCCATTTGTGAAATGCCAAGGGCATCTGATAAAACCGACGTATTTCTTGTCTGGGAGAATGAGACCAATTACTGCCAGGGCGCCGACCTCTACGGTGACCGTGCGTGTCTTTACAACAAGGTTTCCAGCCGGGTCCTGGTAAAGATTAGAAGCCATCTGTGGCCCGTGTCTCCCACATGGGGTAATGACAGGGCGGGGAAGCCGGGTGTGATTGTGCATTAAACTGCTGCTGATCTATGTGCACCGATCGATGAGACAGGCCCTACTGGGGTCCGGAGAGGCATTTCAATTAGGGTTGACAAATAAGTCACCGAGCCAATGAGGGAAAAAGAAGATAGAGTCTTAGACGTTCTGAACAGCTCTTGGAACAAAACTGCCCTTGAACAAAAATTCTGGTAAAATATTTACATTTTAGCCTTTATTGCCAAAAAAACGGGTCTTCGCAGCTGAGTCGATGTAAGCGCGAAGTTAGATTTGCATAATCTTGCACTGATAAAGTCGTACTATTACTATTGTGAAAATGATGCATGGGTTCTCCCACAACACTGTGTTCCGGCTCTTTCCCTTGCACGTGCTGGGCAGCATTCACACACACACACACACACACACACACATACACACACAGCACGCAGCTAGCTTCTGACCCCCGGGAAAATAGCTGCCTCTATTGTGGTCATAAAACCCCAGCCACCGTGTCCCCCCGCTGGGCCACCACAAAAAGGCCCTTCCTCTGCCATTAATCCTTCACCCCCTGCACCCTGACCCCACAGCGCAGCCCTGCTGCCCCAGCCTCGGCTAGGGGCCAGCACAGGGAGAAGAAAGGCAGGGAGCGAGGGGTTGGAGGGAGGGAGGGCTGGGTGGAGGTATGGAAGGATGGATGAAGGGAGCGATGGATGGATAGATGGACAAATGGAGGGAGAAGTGGAGGGATGGTTGGAGCAATGGATAAAAAAGATGGAGGGATGGGGTGGAGGGAGGGATGGAGGAGAGATCCTTTAATGGAGAGGGAGGAAGGATGGATAGATATGGATGAATGGCCCCCATGTCCCCCCCCCCACCTCCTCTCTCAACCACATTCTTTTCATCTGCCCCCCTGCATGACTACAGCAGATGGGCATTTTCTGAGGCGTGAAACATGGAACATTGAACCTAACTAACTGGGGATTTGCAACAGAGGAATGAGAGAGAGTGTATGGGTGAATTCCTGGGGCTGAGCTCAACTCCATCAGTCTGCATGATGATGCGACGCCCAGAGCAGTGTCGGGCTGGAAATGGGGCCAGAGTGAACGTACGCTTCCAAGGCAGAGACGACAGACGAGGGTGTACAGGTGGGGGAGGGGATATGAAATATGTATAGGTATTTTCAAATATTATATATATATATATATATATATTTATTTATATATATATTTATATATATATTTATATATACATAATATTCATGTTATGCATATGTGCTTGCAGATAAGATTTGAACTGAGAAAAGGCTAATAAAAGAGCATGTAGATAGAGGACATGTTGAAGTGGTGCTGTTCATTCATCTCCGGCGCGTTCCATTGAGAGAAGATTATGGACTGAGGGGGTGAATCACAGGTTCTGAATTGAACTGTTGATGCTGTGGTTTTAGACACCATCGGTCCTGCAGGTCCCACTAACATGAACTAGCGTTTTCTGTTTCCTGTTACCCTCGTTTCACATTGCCTTGAGGCGTGAGCCATTGTGATCTGATGGCCCCCCACGGGGCGACAGACAAGAGGCTGCCTGTTTCCTGAGCCTCCTGCTCGTCCTCTTCGTCATCATCATCATCATCATCATCATCATCACCATTATCATCACCAGCAACATCATTACCAGCATCACCTTCCTCAGCTATGAAGAGTTACATTTCCATAAGGATCAACACATTTTTATATTGTCTTAAAAACAGCATAAACCAGACTTTATTATTTCCCAATAAACCATTTGGCAAGTAATAGTTTTCTCAGACTAGACAAACCAATCCCTTGGATCTTCTGGACTCTGTATGGCATCAGCATGGCAATTAACTGAGAGGTGATTTATGTCTTTGAAATATAGAGCCGATATGTCAAAGACAGCTAGAATGGCATCCATTTCTTTTTTTAAATAACATAAATATTAACACCTGACAGGCCATTAAAGACATTTGATTTATAGCCATGATAAATTAGCATTTCCCCCACCAAATACATCTGTTTAACATCCAAAACAGATTGTTCCATAAGCCAAATTGGATGTTGCTGAATCAAAAGCAATACGCCTTTTTGCATTTATCAAACAACTAACTAATCATAGTCCATACACACTACACATATGATGCCTATCACCCCAAGGGCTGGTATAAATCACCCCTTAACAACATAACAAGCTGAATTATTCACTATTCATGATTGATGACCATAGATTTATGATCTACGGCTCCTCCTCCTCCTCACCAGCTCCTCCTCTCCACCTCCTTCTTCTCATTCCCTCCTCCTCCTTATCATTTCCAACTCCTCCTCTCCTCACTTCATCCTCCTCTCCACCACCTCCACCCCCTTTTTCTCATTCCCCCTCTCTTCCTTCTCATTCACCCTTGTCCTCTCCTCCTCCTCCTCCTGCATGTCTTGCAGGTAGATTGTAGGGCAGAGTCTGATTAAAAGTGGCGGATTGATTTTGCGCCGTAGATCCTTGGCGGGCCGGGGAGAGATGGAGTCATCTAGTGTGGAGGAGGAGAGGAGCACTGGGGATCGGGTGTGTTCCAATCGATGCAGAGGAGCTAGGATAATGAGGAGCCCCACCCAGTCCTCTCTGGGACCACCAGGGGGCCACAGCCTCGTGCAATTAGAACCCACTACAGTCGGGAGAGGGAAGGGAAGAGGCAGATTGCTGGGAACATTGGCTAGTTGATCTTTAGAATATTCACATTTTGTTTTTTTTGTGTTCATCCTCAGGAATACATTTATCCCCCTGTTTTGTGAATAGGGGGGGGGGGCTGGATGCTTCCCATGTGACCTCCTCCACTCCCTCAGTGGGTGAACATACCCAAACAGGAAGTTGTGTCAAAGGACAGCAGACCCGAGGACCAATCACAGAGAATGAGGGTATCAATGTAGATAAGGAGGAGCAAGCAAAAAGCTCAAAATCATTCATCGCTCTTATTAGGTTAATCACAATGGAAGACTAAGCTCTCTCTGTTTCTGTCTCTGTCACTGTCTCCCTCTTTTCTGCTCTCTCTTGGACTCACACTTTTAATCCTGTGCATCATGTGTGTTTGGAGTATAGGCCACGGCAGGCAGCATATGGAGCAGAATGCAGGTCACGGCCCGCTGTCTGTCAGCTCCTCAGCCCTCCTCTCTCCCCCCCCTCCACCAGAGCCAGGCAGCGGGCCCACTCACACTGACCGCTCCGGAGGGCAGCCCGTCTGGGATTAGGGAGCAGCGCTCGGTCTGGCCAAGGAATTACCTTCATTCAGAATCAGCATGTCATCTTTTTTTCTTTTATCCCCCACTCTCTCCCCCTCTCGCTCCCTCTCTCTCTCTATCTCTACCTCTCCCTCTCTCTCTCCCTCTCTCTCTCTCTCTCTCTCCCTCTCTCTTCCCTGTCTATTTCTCCCTCTCGCCCTCTCTCTTTAAGATCAAGTTGAAGATAAGGACAGCGCGGTAAACATGGCAGCCTGCGAGCATGTGAGCAGATTAGTTTCATAAGAGTTTTAAAATGTCAGTAGGCCTGCCGTAGACACACACACACACACACACACACACACACACACACACACACACACACACACACACACACACACACACACACACACACACACACACACACACACACACAGCAGTATGCACAAACATGTACACACACATAAGCTATTGCCAGCTCGACTTAATCAGCCGGGATGACCCAGTGAAGCTGTTTGACACACATCCAGCAGCATGCTCCGCAGACCAAGGGTGGAGTTGTGTTGCGTCCAATCCAACAGGTGCTGGTGGAGACCTAGGTTTTTCCAGCAGTGTATCCAGGTCAACACATACACCCAAACACACACACACACACACACACACACACACACACACACACACACACACACACACACACACACACACTATAGACCCTAGGGTAAGACTTCCCTAACAGATTGACCTTGTTTTTCCACTCTACATACAGAAGAATTGATATGAATGTTTGGAATATACAAGGACCACAGCTTTAGTAGTGCCAACAGCTGAGGCAATGCAAGATCGTGTTTATTTGTGCATAAGTTAATCCTATTTAGTGTAAACAACAAAATGGGAGTGGTAGCAACAGTATCAGTCCTTTATGGTTCATCCATAAAGTGCTGAAACAAATAATACTTTGAAATTCAGTGGAGAAGAAGCCCCAGCATTAACCAGTCAATGTGTGTGGACCTAAAATGGTTGGAATATTTAAGGAAACTGCCGATGTTGGAGAATGCATGCCTGCAATTTACTTCATATTTGTTGTGAAAGGGAAACAATGTAAAATCCTATAGACCTATCTTTAAATTCTTGTCTCAAAGTGATCGGAATATGAAATGACCTACATCGCTGACGATGAACATAGGTGTAGCCGAACATCTCCATGATTACCTCCTTATCAGCGCGATACCGGTTCACGGAAATGAGATCAGTGGGCCAGTCAGAAACCAAACATCAAACAACCGTCTCACCGCGTCTCCACGCGCTGCATTATACAGCACGGGGGATGCTGCTGGTCTATGGAGGGAGCACCCCCCCTCCCCTTTAGATCAAAGTGCATCGCTCCAGCAGTGCTGCTGCAGACACGCGCCCCTCCATGATACAACAAAATAAGAGAGAAGAAATAGGTGGTTTACCTGACGTGTCCCACAGACTGAGCTCCACGCGCTGCTCCTCCAGCTCCAGACAGGCTGTGTAGTTTTCAAACACCGTGGGCACGTAGGTCTGTGGAGTAATGAGCCAGGAGGGGAGTTATAGTGAGGTGTCACTCACACACTAAGGCGCTATGGCTGTACTATAGGGCACGCACAATGTATCTGATATGTATGTCTTCATATAAACATGATATTAATGGTTAAACCCTTTCAATGCAATCCATTACATTCCGCTCGCTAGGCCCGCCGCGTAAGTGATTGGATGAATCGTATCTAAACATGCCGTAGACAAATAATTATACCAGGAGTTAATCGACGCTGCAGAGATGAACCGTTATATGATTTATGTTTTCATATTCACTGAAGCTATGTACCAAAAAACCCGCATTAAATAAACTGCGAGCGAGGAAATGTGTAGAAAATGCGCATTGAAGCGCCTGTCTGCAAATGACGTGGAATAGATTTAATTTTTTTTCACCCCCCAAAAAAACACATTAGGTGATATATAGCGAACGTGTGCATGCTTTTAGTCCAACCAAATCACAAATGCCCAACTGACACACAGATAACATATGCACAGCTTTGTAAATTCCGTACGATGTTCACATACCTCTGGGTAGCAATCCTTGGCCAGGACTTGCAACATCGCCGTTTTTCCGCATTGAACATCTCCCACAAGAACCAGTTTACATCTCACCACCAACGGCTGGTTATTTCTCCTTTCCTTCATTATGTTATAATAATTGTCCAATGCTTTGCAGAAATATATATATATATATATATATATGTATATATATATAAAAAAGAATAGGCCTAAGTAGTCTTTAGAAGAGTCCCTGTAAGAGCGCGCGTTCCGTGGTCCAGTTCTTGGAGGATGCCCGCAGTTGATCTGATTGAATTTGCCACTGTGGCTCTTTATAGTCCGTCGGGCAGCCAATGGGAGCGCCCCATTCCACAGGCGTTCTCCCATCACTTCGCCGCTGTGAATAATGTTGTACGGAACGTCATAACAACTTAGGTTATGCTTTGTCTTCGACGTCGAGGCATTACGAAACCTGGTGAAAGGATACAAAACACAGAATTGGTAAAATAACGAGATCAACATAACATCATTATACGTTTAGTTATTTCTATTAATGTTATGGAGACTTTCTTTTAAAATTGACTAAACTGTTTGCTAAATCGCTGAACTTAAAATGGTGCTCAGTTTCTTCTTATGCATCCTAAACTTATCAAACAAATTATGCTATAGGCCCACATTTTGGCAAATCTTTCCAATTAAAAACAGCAACTGTGCAACTATTAACCCATATTGGCCAAGGTTAAAGACGTGTAATTTAAGCCAATTGCTCCTTGGCTCGTTGCAAATCGAATAAGGAGATTAGATTAGCTGGCCTCATAGATCAATAGCAGAGGACAATAGGAGCTTTGGGCCATACCACTGCATGCAGGCCAGTATGTTTGCTTAAATTGAGTGTGAATAGCACTCTCCTCTTAAAGGAACCTAGCTCCTCAAAATAATCAGTATCATGCTTATTCCTCCTCACATTCACAAAAGGCTTATTTTGCTTTTCCTTTCAGCTAAAGTATCAGCATGTATGGAAAGTGAAGCAAAATGCATTGGCTGTGTTGACTGATAATAGGTATTGTAACAACACAACTGCAATGGCTGGAGTATGTCTGAAAACTGATTTGTGTTGTTGTTGTTTGTTCACGTTGGAGATTGTCTGATGATATTAATTTGTGATACTCATATCTCCCCATCCTATGTGTACAACGGACCCACCCTTGGTTAGGGGCCCACTGAGTGCAGACCTGTACACATTGTGCTTATACCTCTATCCCATCCTGTCATAAGTGTTTGTTGTTCAGAGCTATAGTCGCAATGATGTCACATCACAGCAGCCCCTCTGATTGGTGGTTGGCCAGGACCCGCCCACAGGGGTCAAGTCAAAGGTTCCCACCGTTAGCCGAGGGGACAACAAAGGGATTCACACCGTTGTTGTTTCACAGTGTGCTGGGAAGGGGGAGAGCTGAAGGACAAAGATCAATTAGCCAGGGCCTCTATCAGCTCACAGACTAATTAATGTACTTATGCAGAACGCGCAATCTCTCCAGATTTACACCGGGGTGCTGGAGTTTTTTTATTCACAGCACCATCAATCCATCTTAACATCATCCCTTTATGTTCTACGATCCAATATGTTTTAGCTGACAGGTTTTTTTTTCAGCGTCTGCTTGTGATGGCCTTCAACTCTGTCGTCTGTCCTGGGGAATAATGCAATTTGCAGAGCAGAAACACACACTCAGCAACAGTGGAAGACAGTAAAGGTGCCCACGGTCACAGACACAGGACCACACAACACAAGGGATGGACGGCAGCTAGAGTAGACCGAAGACGTGGTCCGGGATGTGCTCTGAACCCTCTCTAACCCCTTCAGCCATTCCTAGCCCTGCCGCATAGCTCTCTGTTACTGCATGGCCACTGCAGTCTCTCTCTCTCTCTCTCTCTCTCTCTCTCTCTCTCTCTCTCTCTCTCGCTCTCTCTGTCTGTCTGTCTATCTGTCTCTCTCTCTCTCTCTCTCTCTCTCTCTCTCTCTCTCTCTCTCTCTCTCTCTCTCTCTCTCTCTCACACTGACTTTCTGCCTCTGGTGGGACAGGAACAGACAGGTGGCTGTGAATAAAATAATCTCCCAATATGACACACTGGAGCTGGTGGGAGCAGGGGGGAGCTGGGGGGGGGGTTGTACATGGAGGGCGTGACTGGGCTGTGACTGCTGACCCCCATAAACCCTACTCAGTCACTTGATTTGCTTACAGTGTGGATAATTAACATAATCCGATTGACAGGCTGGTTTGGTGTTATTTTAACAGGGAGATCAGGACAAATGGTGCAGGCACTACTATTCCCTCAATGGGATGCTAGGGATTGTAGGCCTGTTTGGGGAATGGGGCGAGGTTTAGCGGCTGGGATGTTTTTTTATATAGTCCTACAGTTCATTAGCAGATGGGGTCATCATAACACAACAAGCGTCTACCAGGATCATTCGTAGCTCCCAAGAAAGGCAGTGATTGTTGGGACTTGTTTAGGCAAGAGGGGGGGATATGTTAATATGTTACCTTGTGAGAGGGAAGGAAGTGATGTGGTCTGACTGTGTCTGGCATGGCTGGATCACAGAGATAAAGTAGGCCTACACAACAGATGGTTCAAGATGGTCATGAAGGAAAAGAACCAGAGAGTAATATTAGATGTCCCTGTCTGATAGGAAATAGAGCATTAGTTGTGTCAGAGTCTCCAGGATGTAGGGGTTTACGGTGTCCACTCAGGGCCAAACATGCTTTTTTAAGAATGTATTAAACCGAACATGGAAGCTGCTTTGTATTCAAGAACAGTCCATTCATTTGTTCAAACTAAAACATGAAAAAGCAGCTGTTCTTTATTTATTTATGAAAACAATGAACCTCTTTATTAGAGTTATTTTAACTCACAGCAGGCTTTATATAACCACATATGAGTTGTAGTTTATGAAAACAAAATATCATGACAGCTGACTGCCAACGGGTTTCTAAAGCAATCATATCGGCCTAAGCATAAAATAATAACAGTTTTGGGATGAGGGGAGTGAGAATTACAGCCAAGTAAAGAGAGAGCAAAGAACCCAAACAATCCATTGTTAACAGTAAACCGTTAACTGGTCAGATTATTTATAAACGCTTTGGTTTCAAGATGTCTCTTCTGCCATCTGGTTGTAGGTTAAGGAATCGCAACACATTATTTGAGTTAAAAAATACTTGGAGAAAGGGTAAAAAAGATGCAGAGAGAAGCATTATTAAAATGTCATGTTTATTTGCTAACCTCCTCTTTCCAATATGTTCCTGACAATATATGCATCCACATTTTAATGACATACTTGGATATTGTTTAACATTTTTTCTTAGACCATGGGGACCTGTGGACATCAGACCTGACAGCATACTCAGTACTGGAGGTGGCTACAGCATTACATTTAGTGCAGTTATTGCATTAGAGATATATCAGACATACAAATGCAAGTAGTGCAAATATACCTCGACATAACTGAAGAGATATCTTGATAGTCTTAGCTAGTGCCCGTCATTGCTAGACTTTGTATTGCATACAGAATTTAGGCATGTAAAAACCAAAATAAAAAAGGTGAAATTATAATAGCTAAAATATTGTGCTTTGGATGTCCAAAGTTTGTACTTCAAATTTCAGCGACAAAAGCAGCTGATTCTGTTACAATTAAGGGTCCTGTGCTTAGAGTCATTTTGTGTTAGAGGATGTATTTCAAACTACTGTCAAGTAAGAACCCATGGGCAAGCCAATGTCAGCAAATTGACAGGTGGTTGCAAATAATTACAGCGCATTATTATAAAAACTGAATGTTAAATATACATTTATAAAATACATGCTTTCTGAGGTTTTGATGAGGGAATTGTGTACTGCAGATAAAACGCTTTGGATTATAGTTCTGCATTTCGTCTTTCTGTGAAACCTGATAATACTCAAGGAAGAACTGAAAGTTGAATATACAATATGTACAAATAACTGGTAAGTCGTCATGATAATGTTTACTTGTGACTGGTTATGTAGATTTGCTCTGTATGACATTGAAAGATAATGTGATGATGGTCCTAAACAGCCCTTCTTTTAGAATAATAAAATATGCCATTCCATGCACATACATTTTGATAATTATATGTGGCATAATTATTAAGCCTAATGTCAGCCAGTTGCTTTAATGTGTGATTTTTTTTGTGCTTACATGACCAAATTAATGCTTATTTATAATGACCAAACGTATAATGAATATGCTATATTGTCGAGAATTAACCAAATGACATTATTTAAAGCGGTAATGTTTAAGATTGAGCCCCTCCCAGTTAGTAGGCGGGAGACTTTCAGAATTAAAATAACTCAATAACAGCTGGCTGGGTGGGAGCTACAGGCTGGTCAGAATTTTATAATTATAAAATGTATCAGGTAGGATAGGATTGATATCATTATTTAAATCAATATGAAACAGCATTGACTACAGATATGCCCAGGTCAATTTAAGCTAGAAGCTAATTGAAATGTTAAGCATTGTGAGATAACTATTCGAATTGTACATCTATTTATTTATTGTTGGTCATCAATTTATGTTATCGACATAAAGTTATCGACTTCTTGTAAAGACTAAACGTGGATCATTAAGAGCCTAGATAACAAACCAACGAAGTTCCATGAACATTCCACTAGAGGGTGCCAAATCTCTTCACCGTTTGTTTGACTCAACCTGTTATTATTATTACGCATTGAAATAGTGTCTTGGACTTGTATGTATGGATCATGTATCCCGAGAATGTGAGTTTAACGCAGCATATGTATTGTTTCTGAGTAGTACGACACACGGGTGGCTTCAGGTTGACATCAGAGCCCCAGCTGTGTTGTAGAACGTGAGTGTACCTTTGTGGAATGTAGGCTACTGTAGGCCTGTATGGCCAGACACTGGAGGCTGTTCTGGTGGTAAGGCATGCAAGAATACATTCTTGACAATGTAGAAATGAGCACACAATTCAATACATGTGCAAACATGTGCTCTTGTTAGGTTAACCTTTAACTGTTATGCATGAAAGCTGCGCCATTCTACTAATGTGTAATAACATTTTCTAATTGTTTTTGGTAGGCCGACCATTTTGACCTTTGTTGTCTTGTTTTTGTTGTAATGTTCTGGTTTGTTTTGTTCACAGAACAATTACAGCCAATATCAATATGGTACATATGTTACTGAATTAATTACCCAGTGGTTAAGATTAAAGTGAGTCTACATAGGATGATATTGCTTTTCTGTGTTTATTTAGAAAAGTTTTTGCCATTGATAATTACAAATAATAGACTATTTTATAAATACATGTGGGTTTTTTTCTTACAGGAATCTTAAAATATGGCTAGTTATAGTATGTTGCCAGACTTGTCTCTCTCCGTAATTAAATCTGTTTACCTTGCGATATTATTAGCATGTTAATGCTCCCACATTAACATGCTAATCAATGCTAATTAAACGAAGCAAGCCGTGAAACACTGTGCTATTATGACTTGTAATTGTAACTTTGTGCTTTTCATGCATATGTTTGTAATGTAATGGCTATTGTTTAGTGACAGAGATACCAACGTCTGTGATGAAGATTCAGGGGACCGAAACAGGAGTAGTTACAGTAATTGTTAAACAAATTGAAACAAACGGCAATAAATAGAAGAAAAATAGAAGCAAAAGAGGGAATATTTACCTCTGGAGTCTGTGCGGGTGTGTGCCTTTGTGCCTGTGTGCGCTTTGTGCATGTGTGTGTGTGTGTGCATGTGTGTCTGTGTGTCTGCGTGTGCATGTGTGCGTGTTTGTGTGTGTGTTGACTCTGCTACAGGCTGGTGTGTCTTAAAGCAAACATGTGGATGAACAGGGGGAGGAGGAGGAGTAGGAGGAGGAGCAGGAGGAAGAGGAGTGGCTCACCGGGAATTGAGGGAAATGGAAGACAAACAGGACTGGTGTAGAAAAAATGAAATACCACCACACAGACACACACACACACACACACACACACACACAATCACACACACATGGTGTTGTGTGAATCCGACATGAGAGCCGAGCCGGTCCGTATGCATGTGGGACTGCGCTGCCCTGAGTGTGAGTGCACACACAACCTGGAGGGGGAGGGGCGCTGGGGGGGGGGGCGGGGGGGGGCATGCTAGTTGGTCTGTCCATTTGTCCATCTGTCTGTCGGTCCGTCTGTCCGTCTGTCCGTCGGTCCGTCTGTCCGTACTTCAGTGGTTATCTCTCTGCATCCCAGTGTGCCAGCCAGGTAGGTGTGTGGTGGTAGAATCGACCCTGAGGCATACAGCATTGGGAGACACAGTTGGCGGGAGATCTCCCCTAGGGGGCAGCAGTGAGGCATGGCCTCATCCTCCTCCTCCTCCTCCTCCTCCTCCTCAGCAGCAGCTGTACTCAAGTCTCCAACCTAAACTTCTCCTCTTCTCTTCGCTCGTCGTCATCCTGCACATCATCATCGTCATCGTCCTCATGCCGTCTGGGAACCCGGAGACAGTCCACTGCCCCACTGTTTCCGGCCCAGGTGCCCCCGTGTGTCTTGCGGGGCCAGAGAAGGGTTTGCCTGGGGGAGGTGGTGGCTGCTGGTTTTGGAGAGACGAAGGGGAGCTGCTGCCCTCTGGTGGTCGCCCCCGGTCACTGCGCTCTACGGTTTATTCTGCTGCTCTGGATCTCGGTCACAGCTCAGGCTGCACCTACAGGGAGTGAACGCAGTGAAGAATAGAACCTCATTTATATGGGCTGTGTGTGACCTGCGCAAGCCGGCCCCTCATTCACACGGCGATGTGTCGCCTGTCGCACACCTCTGAAACGTGGAAGCTCTGAGAGTGCGAGTGAACGGCGTGTCCACAGAAACGTCAGGGCGTAACGGTGACTATGAATGCCAATGACTGGCTGTGCACTTCATGCATGGCACACATCACAGCGACTATAAATGACACTGAAAGTACATCGTTACTTTAAGTACATTGTTTATCATTGTTTTGGTACAAAACAATTGTTTT
>NC_140285.1:6585188-6590188 GCF_964030765.1 Micromesistius poutassou | reverse complement strand
GGGGTGGACCTCCAACCTCCAGATGCAGCGTTGCCTGCCTTCCTGCCGAGGAAACACAATGCCTGGGTTCATTATCAGCCCATCCCCCTTGGGGATGGGCTGATCCCAATTTAGAACCACAGCACTTCCAAAAACACACGCTGAAGAACTCCAAGAACCAGAACGGATGATTGAACTTTTTTTCCTGTCCTTGTATGAATACTTTTGTTTTTATACAGATAGCTGGTGAAACTAGGACGAGAGTGAGAGAGAGGGAGATGGAGAGAGAGAGAGAGAGCGAGAGAAAGAGAGAGAGTGGGGGGGAGGAGGAGGGGGAGTGAGTGAGTGAGTGAGAGAGAGGGAGCGGTTCTCATTAAGCCCTCCTGTTGGTTTAATCTTGTGTAGCGACGATGACCCTGTCGCCCTTGGGTGATTTGATGTTCAACAACCGGGTTGAACAGGTTGTACGGCTAAGCACACAAATTAGCATTGAGAAAGTTTCGCTTTTCTTTTTGTCCCATCAAACTCTGTATCCTGGTATCAGATGGCGACTTGGCTCCTTGAAAAACGGAGAATAAAGCTCTGAGATCCACGGTGAGATTAGCTGGGCAGCAGTGGGACAACTCAGCCAGCATGCTCCACCAGCATTCTAATTAAACAACCACATTGAACAACTGTCACTCATTAGTGGGCACATGGCCACAAGCACACACCCCTCCAACAGATGAACAGACACGCGCGGCCCTTATGCACAGAAGGACGTTGTTCATGTTCAATAGCACTTTGTTTGTTTGAATTCTCGTTTTAAATAAAGCTCTTCCGGGACGTTTATGTCCACACCTTTACTCGGTGAAGACCTCTCTGTATCATGAGACTGAGGTAATGCAGCAACCTCATTGGACGTCTCATAATCTAGGAGTCGATCACATGTAAGCGGACAGAGCTCCGGGGGGGCCGGGTCCTCTCACCTGGCGGCCTGCTTCTGCTCCTGCTTGATGCGCATGGCTTCCAGCTTCACCGGGCTGGGGATGAAGGTGATGTCAGCCCCTTCCTTCACCAGCCGTCCGATCCACCAGTCATTGTTGTATTTCTGCACACAGGAGACAGAGGACCGCGACGGTCATCGAGCTGAGGGGTTTGAGACTTAAAGCCTAATCTTAGATTAAATGAGTGAAGGGAGTAGGACGGACAGCATGGAGCGCATTAACATAATGATAATGGACAGAACTGATGAGCGACTTCTACTTTGGCGTCCTTCCAGCTACCTCTTTTATGTGTAGAAAGTCTTTGGTTTCAAAGTTAATGGCGGACCCCTGGACCGGACAGTCCTCATCGAGGGCCCCGCAGTAGCTCACGTTGGTCTTCACTGCGAAGGCCACGGGTTTCGTCTACGGTGGTACAAAGAGGAGAAAAACACATGTTTACAATGAGAATGTAGAATTATCAATATGGTTAAAACACAACTAAAATGAATGAATATATACAGGAATATATATTTATATACTATATATTCTTAACAAATAGCAGTCATACTTGTCTTACTTACTGAATTACTCAGTGAACTTTTATTATTTCAGTGCTGACATGTACCTTAGACAGTACGTCCTTAAAGGGGACATATTATACCACCAGGTGTGAGTGTGATTAGCTGTTACAAGCCGCTTGGAAAATCTGAGTCAGAATTCTGAGAATAAAGTCAGAACTCAATTTTTTTTCATATGTGTGGCCCTAATCCTCTTCCGTATACCAGCCTACCCAATGCACTGTAGCAAACATTGCTCATCTATCCGTCATACATCTATAAGGACACGCCCACCTATGATGTCAGAAGAGGCACATTTTCCAAACAGCCTGTAACGGTGAATCACACTCACACCTGGTGGTTTAATATGTCACCTTTAAAGTTTCACCCAAACATGAGCGTTACAGTAGCCCACTGGAAAATTAAGAGAAAATGGCGGCGTCTCCGGAGTTACGGCCGGATGTAGCGTGACCTTTGACCCTGACCTTGGCTCTCTCCAGCTGCAGCTGAGCCTGGCGCTCGGCTTCACGCCGAGACGCCTCCTGGTCCTCCTCCAGGGACAGGTCGGAATCCCAGGGGCGTCTCGCGCAGGAATCGGCTGAACCCTGGGGGGAGGGAGGAGGAGGAGCAGCAGGAGGAGCAGGAGGAGGAGCAGGAGGAGCAGCAGCAGCAGGAGAGCAGCAGGAGGAGGAGGAGGAGCAGGAGCAGGAGGAGGATGGAGGAGGGAGGAAGAGGAATTAGCAGGAGGAGCAGGAGGAGCAGGAGGTGGAGGAGGAGGAGCAGGAGCAGCAGGTGGAGGAGGTGGAAGAGGAGGAGCAGGAGCAGCAGGAGGTGGAGGAGGTGGAGGAGGAGGAGCAGGAGTAGGAGGAGCAGGAGGAGGAGGAGGAGCAGCAGGAGGAGCACGAGGGGGAGTAGGAGGAGGAGGAATAGGAGGAGGGGGAGGAGAACAAGTTAAAAAGGCAATGACGAGAGACAATAAGAAAAATGTTTTTGCCTGGGGAAGAAGAACGTAATCCACCACCAGGACAAAGACGAAGGCTGTGCCGCATGCTGTCACCAGAGACTCCGCTGAGACGCCGCCTGTGGTCCAGCGTGTTAAACAGCCTCCGTCATTGTGTTCAGCGTTCACACACACACACACAAGCCTCTCTCTCTCTCCCCCTCCGCTTCCTCTGCTCCCGTGCGTGTCTGCCGTTAACGTATGACCTGCCACCCAACCTGAAGGTCCCTCACCAGAAGCCATGGGAGCCAGTCGGTGAGGACTGGCAGTTCCCTCTGCTTTCCAAAGCAACTCCCCCCCCGAGAGGAGTGTGTCAGTGAGCACTACAACAACACACACACACACACACACACACACACCCAGAGTAGCCGACTCGGCACTTGCTTGGTGTGTTTATCTGCTCGACAACCGAGGCCGACCTTGTTGGAAGGAGGCCTCCTGTGGATGTCAGGACACAAGCCCGACAACAAAGGGAGAGAGGCGCAAATCACACCTTCCTCTGCCGCGCTCTCTGCCGTGTGTAGAGCAGCTAATTAATCAATCCCTGACTGGGTGCTCTGCGAGACTGCACCGCCAAGAGCGGTAATTACAGTGAGGAGAGGATGTGGGAAAACAATACAGTAGTACAGAAAAAGTGGACACTTTTTTTTTTTAACACAGCGCAACACATGACAACAACAACCTTCTTGGCCATCACCAAAGGGTTCTGACGCGCCGATGTGGACTGTAGACGCCATCGGATTCAGGATTGACGTTGCAGTAGCGACAGAGTATTCCTGACGACAAGATCATACTAAAAACCGGCTGTGATTGTGGCCCCGCAGAAGGTGAATAAATAAAAGATGACTCGATTGTAACCCGCCACCTGCAGCAGGTCACGGACGTCATGATGTGTTCCCCCGCTCTGAGCAAACAGCCCCCACCAAACACACCAAACCCCTACTGACTCCACAGTCAGTCCCATTTGGGTTAGGGCACTGGCAGACTGCTCAGTGCTCACACGCCAGACAGAGGCACTCACACAAGGCTGAGGCCAAATATAGCTTCATAACAATGTCAGGCACCCTTTACTCACCTTTACCTTCCTTCCCCCTGCGTTCCCTCCCTCTACACATCTCTTCCTTCACATGCATACACTAAGAAGGGGGCTAGGACAGTGTAGTGGTAAGGATGGTTAAAGGTACTGGGATCGATTCCCATTACCATGGGTTACCTGCATGCATCCTTGAGCAAGACGCCCCTAGTCCCCTACCTGCTCCTTCACCACCTTTATCTCAGTCGACTGTAGGACGCTCTGGATGAAAGCCTCTTCTAATGGCATGAATAAGAGTACAACCTCCACCTCGCTCCTGTGTGTGTGTGTTGGCTGCATCCAGCAGATTGTGTGGATAACATTTAAATATGAAAGCGTGCTTGGGGGGGGGTTCTAATGGGAGCACCCGATCCCCCTTCTGTCGGTTCTGCAGTGAGGCGAAGGGGCTGACGCCACCAGTTATTCAGCAGATGTGTTTTAAGCGCACTAATAAAAAATCATTACGTTCACTGCCTCTAGTTTGCAGTTATCCGGTGCTCGTGTGTGTGTGTGTGTGTGTGTGTGTGTGTGTTTGTGTGTGCGTGTGTGCGTGTGTGTGTGTGTGTGTGTGTGTTTCCACAACATCCATTAGTTCTCAACGGTTGATGAAGATCCATGACGTTTATGTCCAACAGAGGAGGATGATATTAGGGAGGTTTAGAAACCTGCGTGGGCCTCAGGGCGGGTCTCTCTGCAAAGCACTTCACAGGAAATAAAGTAAGTCGTTGTTATCCATAGCTCCTTCACTGCTCCTCGCCGATATCGGCCCGTGAATCTGCCCCGATTGATAAGCCTGTGATGGCAAGCAGCTACGCTCCCGTCCTGTCAAACTTCTCATGAATAGAGTGGTGGAGCTTGGCGGTGCAGAGAGGGACTTGTGGGACATGAAATACAACCTACAGCAGAGTCCCCCATGGCCAAGCACAGCCTCACACGGCTCTGATATCTGACTCCCAATGGGCTACAGACTGCTCTGTGGTCGAAAGCCTGAGGCTGGCTAGGATTGAAGGGAAACAGGGGTGTTGCGGTACTCTGGACTGCAAATTAAGATTTTGTATTGGGTATTGAGCTGCAACCAGCCGTGTAGCTGTGTGTTACAAAGGCTCTGAGACAGTAACGTCGGTTGGTTGCATTCTGCCTCCTCACCCCTAGATGCCACTAAATCCTGCAAAATGCACCTTTAACTTCAAACATCGATTGGTGAAAAGTATGATTCCCATGAAGATTTGCATATTAAACTAACATGAAAATCTTCATGGGAATCATCAAATCCTTGTAAGGATATCATGATTAAATGTTGAACAATCTGTGCAATAGCCTGCTCCTCTAGTGAGGTAACTTACTGAGGACCTATCACACGTAGAAGCACCACTTCAACAAAGAACTTGCACCTGACCATTCTCGCCAGCAGAGGGGAGCAAGCCTTC